>NW_010412985.1:48888-69200 GCF_000710305.1 Buceros rhinoceros silvestris | reverse complement strand
CCGGGCCAGGAGAGTGGCGGGAGGGCTCCCTTCGTGCAGCTGCCCGGAGCCCAAGAGGGAAGACGCTCCCCCGGCCTGCTGCTGTTAAAGGCTCCCGACGTAACGTTACGTTCACCTGACTCCCTTAACCAATTGAATGCGGAATCATTGAACTACATGGAATAATTCTATTTGTGCATTTCCCAAAACAAGGAAGCTTTAGCTCACACCAGGACAGTTTGGTTTAGGTGTTTTGTTTTAAATTTCTCCTGGTTCCATGTCAGCTGCAGCGAGGACACCTGAAAAGCTTTTCCCTAAATTTTCTTTTTGTGCTGTGAGAACGTGGAAGAGGCATTTAGGCTTCAGTTGCTCCCACTGCAGTGTGATTTGCATCAGAATAGGTGTTTTTCCTTTTAATCTATAAATTCATTTACAGAATTCTCATCAGTATGCAGGTTGGACTGGTGAAAGGATCGCTGATAGGTGAAGAGCTACCTCTGGTTTTTGGTTTCTTGTTCAGGCCACAAGAGTACGAAGGTACAGCTTGTCTGTTCTGCAATCTTTGTCATAGCTAAGAAGGGCTTTATTAAACTTGGACCTTGATAAAGTAGTATCTGGTCATCAACACCACCACGCTATTGGAATAAGAGGGGGTTTAAATACAAAAACAAGCCAGCACCAATCTCAAGATGAGATTGAATCAAGGTTCTTGATGCACAGACTTTGACTACATGAACGTAAGCCCCATCTCCACTTTATACCTTCCAGCTGGCTCAGAAAAATCAGCATTAAAAAAAAGGAAAATGGAAATTGAAAACATTTCCCGTACAGTTAATGGCAGGTTCTAGAAAACGGTACCGCTGGATCCAGCAGTTTCTGAATTCACGTGGGGTTTGTCCGAGGTGCGTTAAAGCACTTTGTAAGCAAGCAAGGAGATCTGTGAGGGTCCATGGTTTGATCAGAAGGCAAATCTGATGGAGGTTGGATCCCTGATGACTGAGTTTGACCTGAGGTGCTCACTGTCAGCAAACGCTTGCTCTGAATGCTCTGGTGGGTTTAATATTGAGAAATCATTAAGTACAAAGGAAAGTCAAGTTGCTTTTGTGCTTACGTTGCCTGAAGAAAAACGCTGTTCGGTTTTTGGAACTTTTGTGAACTCTGAATATATTGTAGCTGGAAATCCAAATAGTTCTTTTCTTCTTTTTTTTAAAGAAATGGGAGTTAACTGACTGCTTGGCTGCCTGCCTTCTGTTTCATTGACTTCTTTATCTTTTAATTTGAAGATGTAAATAGCTCTCAAATGTTTACAGCTCCTCAAGGAGAAGACACTTTGGTGTTATATGTCTTTAGGGCCCTATGCTGTTTTAAGGAGGCCTTATTGAGCTAAACGGTCTCTTACTGTTGAGCTGGGTGAAGATTTTGAGATTTTAGTTATTGTTTTTGTAGTACCATTAACATATTTGGAGCTGCTAGACAGAAAAGAGGATATGTGGGAGCTGCTAGACAGGAAAGAGGATATCTGTGTGTGCTCTCCCTTGCAGCCGCTGATCCTGAAAACCTGTAAGTGTTCACGTATCATCGCTGGCCGTTGTAATAGCTTGTCTGTGAGTAAGCACTGCTTTGTGTAGAAGCTATTAAGGACATGTCTTAAGGTAGTGGAAATATAAAATTGTGTGTATTCTTAGTATGCAGAGCTCTTGATTTTTACATTTCACTTAATTAGTGCACTTGAACTTGCTCTGTGTTTTATGTACCTATGGAACAGCCCAGGCAGCTGCAGCCAGGACTGCAGCTCTTACTCCAAAGGATAGAAAAGGAAGGTGGTTGGCTTGGATATTTTTTTTCCCTGCTGAAGACAATAGGGAAATATGTGGCAGGACAGAATATCTGGAACAGTTTGTTCTTCCTACTTTTGTTTCATTTTTCTACAATGTGCTGTAAAATCCAGAAAGTACCATTCCTGCCTCGGAATGCACAAGGCCGTGAAACTGGAGTCGTAAGGAAGAAATGGAACTGGGGGCTGTGGTTCTCTCAGGGATTGCAAAGTGAGACCTGAACCTGAAATCCTCACACAAATGAGATGTGCTTCATGGTGCATTTAAACCTCTGGTCATTTGACCCCCTCCCTACCATAATACAAGAACTTCCACGGCTACGTAGTAGAGCAGCAGGTGATACAGGATGGTTTCAGTGCCAGCCAATTGCTTTGGCTTTTTCCCCCTCATTTAGATTTTGGGTGCTGCATTTAAAGAACAATTTATTTTAAAAAGCTGTTATTATGGACTGGCATCTCCATTGTGATCCGCTGTGCCTTCTCTTGAGTGTATGTAGTCATTTCCTTTGTTTCTGTGCTCTAATGCAGGTGCATTCTGGTTGAAAGTATGGTGCGTGTGACCACATCATGTAATAACTTCTGCATGATGTAGGTGTAAACCTCTCTCATTTTTATAGTTGAATTATTCTCAATTAGATGTTTATATTTCCTAGGATCGTTATGTCTGTGTGGTTATTATGAATACTTAATAGAAACCACAGTTATTTAAAGATATTGTCAACCAAACCATTCCCACTTGCTGTGCAAGCCTCAGGAATAAAAAGCTAAGCTTATTTTGGAGATGTTTCTCATCTAATGTCGTGATTAATTACATAATTCGTAACTAAGGTAGGTTGTTGTTTGCTTTGTGGAGTTCAACTACTATGTTAAGTTCTTTCTTGTCCTGCTGTGTATTTTCTTTAATCAGATATGCATCTTAAGACTTCTACTTGTGAAGTTTTGTCTCTGCTGTTCCAGTCAAGTTGTTTATATCTCCAAAATAGCTGATGCCTGACATTTATTACATGTGCTGTCAGCACAACTACTTATTCTATTAACTAGTCATGTCTTAAATTTATTTGAGTGTTGATGAAAGTGGCCAAGTGGATGTGATTCCATCCCTTCATGACAGTTTCTACAGCTTGGAGAGTGATTGTGGCTTACGGGATAGGTTTTGTCCCCTTGGTATGAAAATGTCATTGTATCCTGCAGATGAGCTTTAGGAATTGAGAGATCTCAGAGCAATGCTGGGGGGGGGGTGTTTGTGTGTGTGTATATATATGTGTGTGTGTGTATACAGATTTTGTTTGGGCAGGTTGTAAATACAAGTAGGACTCTGTGCTACTTGATCAAAGAGAACCATATGATGTACTAGCAGATGTACCCAGCTGTGGGTATAAGATGAAGAAAACTCTTAGTGGAACTTGGTTGAAACAACAAATTCGGTTTTGGCTGAGCCCTAAAAGCAGTAAGCAGAAAAGCCCAGTATCTTATGCTAGATAGAAACTCTGAACTGGCTGCCAGAGCCCCACTCCAGAAGGATTTCTGTGCCAAGCTGCTTATGCTGAACGTAAAAATCCCCAGAATTTGTCTGGGCTCTCTTAGAACGTATCATTAAACCTCTCCTCATTGAGAAAATAGCAGCTGAAGGTGCGCTGGGAAATGATATCTGGGCACAGCTTTAACATGGTTTGAGCTACGGAGAGGGAGTGATAAGATTCGCCAAACCGAGTGATTGGTGGTATTGGACTCCACAGTTCAATCAGAACAACAGGTGTCTTTTTTATTAGAAAAAACGGCTGGATCAATGAAACAGGCTTTTCCATCAATGGGTTATGAATCTCAATCCCCAAGGTATATGAAAAAGCAACTACAGCTTTGGTGCATGCAATTGGATCAGGGGCGTATAGAAACAGTTATTGAACTAGTAAAGTCTGTGCTTGGGAATGGAATGACTTCTGTCTTAAATGGGATCTCGTAATGCGAGCATCAATAAAATGCTTATGCTGTTTGAATCCTGAAGATGATTATGTATCTCCGAGCTGTTTTCTGGCTGGTTTATTTTCTCAAGTTGGTGCAGACAACTGTACAGAAAAACACCAGACTATCATTTAAGTAAATTTGATTTCATCTCAGCATGACAAATGAAATCCTTTAGAAGATGTACGTGAATACTTATAAAGAGCAGGAAGGTCTTACCGATTATTTCAGAAGAGTGTGAGGTTGGAAATGAGGATAAGATTGGATTTAACATATATTTAATTTGCATTTATATTTATTTTGTATATATCTTTAATTTGGTTGTAGCAGGGTTTGTGAAATCTCTTGGTAAGTTCCTTCTCTCTGCTTTCTTCTTCCACTTTTTTCCATGATCTTTTAGAGTTTCTGGCCTTGGTTGCAGGACTTTTGTGTGTGCATGAGACATCTGGAGGAATTGTAAGATGAATAACTATCAGTTAAATATGAGTTGTGATAAACAATTATTCAGTAACTGAGTGTTCATTGTACTACCTAAAGCTTCCTTCTTTGTCAGTACCATTTGGAATGGTTTCCTGATGGCATTTTACAGTACCTTCACTAGCAGGAGGAGTTTGACACGTCTACAGCCTTCCCATACAGTTATGCACTATTAATCCTTCTAATAAAGGTGAAGTATTCAGCTTATTTTTCACAGCAGTTGAATACAAATAATTTTCCCTCGTGAACGGGATTTTTTTCCCGCTCTACTTTTTTTTTTTACATATCAAAAAGTTTTTCTAGACTTCTTACTGATCATAACTGTAGTGGAAAAAATACAGAATTAATAATTGGAAAGAATTAATGTCAAAAGAAGTTCTATAATAACCATGGTTCTACAAATTTTGTCGTCTTTCTATACAGGAGCTGAAAACTGTAGCTTTTCAATATGGGTCTAAAGATGACCATTGCTAATTTTATCATCTGTAGGGAGGGCTGAGAAAATCAGTATTTGGGCTGTACGGTCTCTCTCATTAATATGTTTTGGCTTCTGGGATGATTTACCCGGAGGATGTATCAAGGTAAGTGTTGCAAGATATTTACACTGACAGGGAAACACTGTCAAGAAAATTACTTATACACCTAAAAAATGCATTATGCAGAAAAATAGTAAATATACTCATTTGAATTAGTGTCTGTGTAAGGATTATACATGTGTATGTGTAAATATATCTGACTTCTGAAAAGCTTTAAAAAGGTGCTTCTTACCTCAGTTCCTAGGATATCTCTTCCATCTCAATGTCTTAGTTACTTGCCAGAAGACAGAAGTCTCTGATATGGAGAAAATTAAGTTTTCTGGCAAAGTAGTAGGTGAAACAATGCAACTCCATAAAGGAAACAGTGAAACTTGTTGCCTTTATCCTAATGTTTTTAAAGTTTTCTCCTGCAGTAGGCTCCCAGATTGAGATTAGGGCCATTAATTCTCATGGCAATTACAGTAAAAAAAAAAAAATCCTACAAGAATAACCATGAATTTTTTCAAGTAGTCTCTGTAAATTCTGTTTCCTCCCCTCAGCAAGTCCTTGCTCCATTATTCTTTCATTAGAAAATTTATTTTTAACAGATTTGAAGTTCTTGTTATTTGCCACTCCCAATTAAGTCTAGGAATGAGAACAGGCATATAGGAGGGTTTTTGTTGTGTCTGAGTTTCTAATTCAGCTGTGGATGGGAAGTAAAGTTGTATGAGGGGTGTGTATGTGTGTGTGCGAAGTCTTATTTTCCAGTATATTTTGGATGCAGAGGTCATCCAAGATCTTGGTCCCTCACCTTCTAAAGCTTTAAGCCTGTAGTTTCCTTAGTATTCCTTTTAAAAGAGGGGTTGAAGTTTACCCTCTTCCAGACAGTGGGAACTTCACCTGATTGCCACAGCTTCTCAAATATGGTGAATACTGGCTTAGCCACTTCATCTCCCAGTTTCCTCAGGATCTGTGGATGCATCTCATCGGGTCCCATGGGCCTGTGCACCTTTAGGTCCCTTAGACGATCTCAAACCTGATCTTCTCCAACAGTTCTTTGTTCTCCCATTCCCTGCCTCTGCCTTCTGTAACTAGGGCAGTGTGGTTGGAGCACTTGACGGTACCGACTGAGACAAAGAAGTCACTGAGTACCTCAGCCTTCTCCAAGTCCCAGGTAATCAGGTCTTCTGTGTCCTTCTGGAGACACCCAGTCTTCCATTTATAACTGATGTACCTATAGAAGCTTTTTTTGTTGCTTTTATCCCTGGCCAGATTTAATTCTGTCAGGGCTTTAGCTTTCCTAACCTGATCCCTGGCTGCTCGGACGATGTCTCTGTATTCCTCCCAGGTTATCTGTCCTTACTTCCACCCTCTGTAGGCTTCTGTGGCTCTCTGCCACAGTCTGCTGCTCGCATTTTCCTCCTTCGCTTTCCTTTTTCTGCTCTGTTCTTCCTCTTTTCCATTTTATCCTCCTACCTTTGAGCTGAGCAGCAAATATCCTTATGACATTTACAGGAGAGGTAGTATTTGGGTAGTTCTTTGTTTGGTATTTCCATTGGAAATATCACCCGCAGTCACGTTTCCATGATATTTCCATTGACATTAACTTCAGAACGACTTCCTTTAATCGGGCTTAGGGGGGAAGCAGCTTCATCTTCCTCGCCAGCTTTGTGTGTTTGCTTGCTACCTTTTAAAATGATTTGGTAGATGAACCAGGAGGAAAAGATCACAACCAGTTGGCTTGTCTTCATTTAAATTGAAAACTAAGGCAAATGTAACTTCTGCAGCTAAGTAATGTACACATACATATGAACATTCATATATATTAAATGTTAATGTATATGTGAACATCTGAATGTATTAAACATTCATATATATATATGAGCGTTTGTATGTATATATAAAAGCTTAAGCTGCTGAAGGAATGCACGGAAGAGAAGACATATGCTGATGTTTGAAAACTAGCACATTATTTCTTGTGCCAAGAAATTTTAATTGTTGTCCAGGTAGGACATGACTTGTTTTAAGGCCTGACTTGTAAAGAATAATTATCAGAGTTTTCTGAATAATTATATTATCCCGTTTGGAGAAAGCACAAATCATTAGTTATATTTTAACATTTTATTCACAGATCTGTATTATGCTAGGAGGACCTTTTATTATAGTGAAAAAGTGGTTGAAATTGGAGGTGTTAGGTGAGGAGAAATGCAAAAAGATGCAGTAGAAGTCTTCGTACCTAACAGCATGACCCAGGCTGGTTTTGATCCAGTTGCAGGAAAATGCTGCTGTTGCTCCCCAGCTGTGTGCTGAGCTGCGGAGTTCTCCAAACGTCACTCTCCTTCAACAGAGAGTGCCTGGTTTTTGCAGCCTTACGCTCCACCATTATTGGATTGGGACTGATACCTTGGTATTTGTGGACTTTTCTAGCTGTGGTCCTTAAACGTGCTTCTGAGCCAAACCCCGTGGTCTAACAGAGATAGCAGACTCCACAGTCAGCACACTTTGTGACAGCAGGTAATGGTAAGATTAGGGAAGTGAGGTATCTGGGAGGCTGGTAGTACTTTACTGAGGATAGTCAACATATATATGCTGTAAATTCAACCGATGTACAGTATGTCATGGTGTTATTAACAGGAATTCTGTCTTAAAACCCAAAAGACCTGAAATAAAGTATTGAATTTAACAGTGAGAAAGTTATCTTTTGTGTTAGGATAAAATATTCTTTTTAATTCTGAAGAAAAATTAAATAGATTGTATTGGAGAAGAAATGAGCGTCGTTAACCTCTGCAGTTACAAGACGCAGCTGCAGCCTTCTGTGCCTGGAAGAATGAGTTTGTGGAGTTAGTCAGGAGACCTGAGTTCTGCTCTTGGCATTTTCACGAAATTGCTGGATTTCTGTCAGTCAGTCATTTAATCACAATAGTTAAGTGAAATAACTTCACCGGAATATGAAATTAATATTAAATTAATGACTGTAGGGTGCCAGGAGTAATGCTGGCTGTACAAATATTTAGCTAAATCAATGTGTTAGGATGCATATTTGCATAAAACCATATTAAAAAATTAGTTAGAGCCAGCCATGCAGCCTGTTGTAGGCTCTGGGTAATATTTTACCTTAATTTGCACCTTACAGGAGTTATAGGCACAAATGGATTGGAATTTGGGTGAAATATCGCTGGTTTAAATGGAAAATGCCTCTTATTGTAGCGGGTGGGCAGGCAAACACCGGTGAATCAAAGTACTGACCCATACAGTCTGTCTGGAGCTCCTCAGGTTCTTTCCGTTGACTTTGACAGGTTTTTGATTGCTTGTTCAGGAATATCAGTGGCCTGTGATGAATGGAATCCAGCCAACAGCATAACCCTGTTTTTATTCCCAGTTCCTGAAACTTGAATTCAATATGACATAGAAAAAAACAGAATAGGAAGGAGGAACTCTGAGGCTTTTGCAGAAGAGGAGTTCTGGGTTTTGGGGGGGGGGGGGGTTTGTTGTTGTTTTTGAAGCAGCTTTGGAATTTTGCTTTAACTTTTACCTGATATTCTTGAAGCTCCTTGAAATCCTTGCAAGTCCAACAGTTCATTGCCATTGCAAGGAACATTTGAAGGAGGATGCTAAGGAGCGGGAGCACTGTTTTTCCAGAACATAGGTGGGAAAATCTCACTAGATAGTGGATGACGATCTTTTTGAAGCCCAGATACTAAGGAGCTGTGAAAGCTTTGGCTGAAGATTCTTCTGTCTGAGATGCTTCTGCCTCTTTAGCAAACTTCCTTTGCATCTTTTTATGCAAAACATGGTGTTTTACACTAATGTTATGCAATGTTCTTATATGCTTTTTAATCAATTTGTTAATGAGACGATAATTATGGTCCTGTATTTTTAGTCTGTCAGATCTGACTGAAATGTGTTAACACTTCCAAAAATTCCTTAGGAACCTACATGCAACCCACAGACCTTCTTGCCAGAGAAAAGTCAGCCATATTATTAGCTCAGATTATTTTGTTTGTTTTTGGCTTCACCCTTGATGATGAAATAAGCCCCAATATTTGTTCTTTGAGATCTGTTGCAGTGACTTACCTGCTGCTTTTCTACTGGCTGGTAGTTTTAATGCTGCCATTAGCCAGCATGTTGAGTGGTGAGAAATTATAAATTCTGAGAATCAGTTTTCAGGTAATCTATCCTGAGCATGTTATTGGCAGCATAAGATGATTCAGAATCAAAAAACCCTGTGAAACTCATAGGTGACAGGGATCGTGTTTATTCATTAGAAACACAAATGTCAGCAGCAGGAGGACTATTTTAAACACTTCACCTCTCTTGACAAAATTGTGACAGCCATGCCAGGTTCAGAAAACCTGTAAACTGGCAGGACGACTTAATTAAAGATCTGTATTTGAAAGGAAGAAAACGTAGTGACAGACCCATCTGAAAATCAGAGGTGTGGATGAGCTGAATGGAATGCTTTGACAAGATACGCAGAATTTACGCCTTTATCTTCTTCTGAACTCTTTGGTTAATCACTTCTTTTTGTACTTCTGGAGCGTGTGTGCCCACCAGAGTGAGATTGCCCTGCAGTAACTCTTTCCGGTTCGATTTCTGTTTAAAACATCTGCAAACAGAGTTGTTCCAGCAGAGTCCTTCCCCTGGGATTGCCTCCAGTAAATCTGGAGAGATCAAGGTCAGCTGAAGAGCGTACACTCTCTCCTTACCTCAGTGGGAAGGTACTTTGTAAACTACTGTCATCAACTTTAAACTTCTGACTGGAAGGATGCCCAGATCTCTGAGTGATCAGATCAGTTTACAGTAGAATTTCTTTTCACCAGAAAATGTGCTGGAAGCTATAAATTGGGCATTTGCTTATCAAAACAGTATTTCAATTACAATAATTTTTTTTGTCAGAAAATGAAGAAACGACAAAAAAAAAATCATAGAAGATGTAATTTAAGAAGGGAAAAGTAATCTGTCACTGCGCTGTAACAGGATTTCCTTATCAACCCCTTTCCAGATGCAGGAACTGTCGCTGAGGCCATGCTGATGACTGGTCTCACGCCAACCTAATAGGAGTTGGTTCCACTTGTCACCCTTTCAATTTCCCAGCTGGACTCAGGTTTAAAGGGCATATTAGCATTGTCAAAGTAATCTTTGAGATGTGTATTGATTTTCTTTTAGACCTGTTTTGTTTCTAAATCATATTAGCAGAAAAAATAATGAAATGCTGGGATGATAAAAGGAATATTATTATCCTTGTATGGTAGAAGATGTTACACTCTCAAACTAAATGCATTCTGTTCTTTCCAAAGAATGGGAAATATCTGGAGAAAACGCTTGCTTAAAGAGTGCTGGAGATTCCCTTTTGCAGGCAAATTTAAGTAATAGATTTCCCCAGTTATTAATTGAATATCTATTGAATTTTAGCTAAAAAAGTTATTTTTTATTAATGTTAGAAGACCCTATTTTTTATTCACATTTTTCAACTGTAAGATAGTGGAAAGCAATGAAAATAATTGAAAAGCAATGGCTGTCTAGACACTGTTAAGAAAATAAAATAAGGTTATGTAAATACCGAAGTAACAGAAGATATTCTCTGCTTTTCCATCTCTTCTATCTCTTTTATAATTTCTGTCTAAAATTAATTTTCTTAGGATTCTTGTATGACCTTTCTGAAATTGCAGCGCTGGGGAGGCCTTGTTGGTAGCGAGGTTCTGTACAGATAATATATTTGCTCTTCTCTCTTCAATTCTTACAGAGATAATTAACAGAAATCTTTTGGCTACCCAGAGGCATTATTAGAGGTAGTATTCACAGTATCAAGGCTTGCAATGTAAAAGAGAAACTGGAAATAGCGCCGGTGAGACAAGTGGTGTTTGAAAAGAAATGATGAACAGAGCAGACTCCATGCAGCAACCATCAAGAAAATTGTGTCTGCCAGACCAACTTTTAATTGTAGTAGAGTACTCACCTAACAGTCAATAGTCTAGTAAATGGTGGAAGGGAAGAAAAGCACCCACCTCCACTTAAACAAATGCCAATGAAAAGTAACCTTTGTGATGATCTGTGCTCTGTGTGTTACTCGGAAGTGCTGGAACAGGTAAAATCACAGTGCAGGGGGAGTGCCAGGGTCAGCTGCTGCGTGGCAATGGTTTCCCCTGTGCCCCTGACCACGTGTATTCTGTGCTCGATTCACGATCCTCAGTCTTTCTTGCCCTTGTAAATACAGAGGAAACAGTGGAATTCCACAGAAATTACTGGAAAACCGGATTTAATTTCTAGCATTTTTTGGGTCCTGTATTTTGGTCTATTCTGTATTGGAGGTGGTGTTACAAATACAAGACTTTAATCCTTCTTCCCTCTTTTGTCATTTCCCCTTTCTTTTCCTCTTTTTCCCTCTTATATCCCAATAATCTGATACCATCCTCTATAAAATACCCTCTTTTGATAATTATTTTACAGCTGAATAGTCTCCTGGTCTAGCTGACTATGCAGCTACCTGCACGGTGATGGCAGGTGAGAAGTCATTGGGAAGGGTGACCCCTTCTCCTGCTGCAGGTGGTGATGCTGCTGAATTTCCAGCCACAAACTCCCCGGCTTTCCTGCAGCTCTTCCCTTCTTCTTCTCTGGGCATCAATCTCTCTTTCTTTCTGAAAGCTGTACTTTTCTCAGCAAGAAAACAGTTCATTGCATTCTTTATTTTAACTTTTCCTGCCACTTCCCAGATCATTTAGTGAAGTTTTATTTCATCTGTCTATCCACGTATAAAATTATCTAGCTAAAGGGTGCTGTCTTTTTCTACTCTGTATCATTTTACTTTCCCATTAACTATGTTGAAGTCAGTAGAATTTTACTAGTAAAGAGACCAGAGCTAGTGGATATCGGTGATATTTAGTCTTATTTATATTTAGTCTTAGAGTAACTGCCTTAATTTGCCGCAGCGATAAAAATCGGTGTGCTTGTTACATTTCAGCAATATATCATGAGTACATACCGGCAGGTTCTACAGAGTCAACTTCTTATTGCCTTGATTGCATTTGAATACTACCTGTTCTCGTGAGAGCCTGCTCGGATTAGTTTTGTGATAATCCTCATACCCATGAGAGGTGAAATTCGCTGCTGCTGGGAAGGTTGATGCACCCTGCATGTGCCATTAGAGAGCTCCTGTTTATGACATGGCACAAAACCACTGGCCTGGGAGCAAGACTTTCTCCTCAGCCCCGCAGTATGTGATCATAAATTTCATAGAATATCTTGCCAAAATAACCACCAGTCCTGTGTGTCAGGCAGCAGAGTGTAATTTTATCCGTGGCTTTCTTGTTTCCTGTCCCGATCACATTACTCAGCACATGAGCTTTCTTTCATGTTCTGCAGCCACATGTGATCCCTCTTGATTTCTCCTTCGGTTTCAGAAGGATTTGCTCTAGATGTGGGATAACATGATATGGGATATATTATAGATTACAGAGCAGGAGAGCGTTTGGGGGGTCTGTAGGTGGGCAGACACTGTTGTGCTGATTCTCAACATTCCCGTACCGCGCTGTTTAGTGTACGGGACGTGGCAGCATTGCCTATAGCAGATCACGACATGGACTGAGCGTTTGGCTCACTAGAAGTGCCTGCTTTCCCGAGAAGCATTCAGGGTTGTTGCTTCACTGTCTTCAACTACAGCTTAAGTGCAGCAGTGCTGCCCTCTGGGTGGAATTTTGAAGGCTGTCGCAGTGATTTTGTGTTGAGGGTCAAAAAGAGAGGAATTGCTCGATGTCTCGAGCTGTGCATTTATGTGCATGCTGGATGAGTGATTTTATTGTTATTTTAATGTTTATGCTTCCATTTGCTTTCTCACTGCATAAATAGCAGCAGGTGAAAAGTCATTGAGTGCATGGAAAAGGGAAATGTCTGCCTGGAGTTGACAAGGTTCATCAGGGTTAGAGGGAAAGTCAATTTTCTATCCCATGGTTGAGGGTTGTCATGAGAAATGAGAATATTCTCACACGAGAATGCTATGATTGGCTCTGAATGGACCACAGACAGCCGACGTGAGGAACAGATCACAGGAGAAGAATTGCTGTGTGCTTGACAGTACCTATCTCACTATCTTCTCTTGGCCCCCAGCTGCTGACAGGATAACAGGTTCAATGGATCTTGGGCCATGTTTCATGACTGAGATGCTAGTTTTTCCTTGCTGGAATCTTTGCCATGGTCACACCCGTTCAGGTGTATGTGTCTTAAGAGAAGGCATGGTTCTGCAGCTTGTCAGCACGACAGTTCGTGTCTTCAGCCTTCTTGTCGACTGGTCTCGGAGCATTGCACTTGACTTTGGTGTTCCTCCGTGCACTACTTGGGTAATGCCGGGACCTTTTTTGAACAGCCCTTCCTTTGATCTGCAAACATCAGAGCTTTTAGAACAAGTGCTAATTGCCTGGTAGTGAAGAATGACACTGGCTGGACGATGAAGTAATGAGCGCTCTGTCAGTTCGGAGTAGCAGAAAGCAAAGGCTTAACTTTGGCAAGTGTCCTGTTCCAACATACAAAATAAATTTGCATACCAAGTGGGAGGTGGAATCATCAGAGACTGAGTTTGGAGGTGAGAGAGCAGGAAGTAACTAAAGAAAAGCATGCAGAGCTCGTTGTTGAGGTACTACAGAAATAATTGCTGGAATGGGTAGATGGTACCAAATGTCGAGCAGTGGTTGCCGAATCTGAGTTACTCAAATATTTGTAGTGTCATAAAAATGTTTGTCTCTCTTATAGCTGAGGGGCGTACAGCTCTCTTGGATTCTCACATAATAAACATAAACCAAATTTTAGGCTTAGCACATTTTCTTTTATTAATCCAGCATTTTTCTTGAGTGAAAGGATTATCTGAAGCAACTGTACTTTGCTCTTAATACATTTAGGTTTTAGCTAGTTTCTTTACTGGATAGGAAAAAATTAATTATCTGAATGGACTAATAATAATGATGATAGAATAATGAACAACTAATGGCAATAATTTGCTTTGCTGCACAAGATAATGTGGCATTATCCCAAGATGAGCATTTTCTCAGTACAATCTCTGAATTCACAAGTGTTGCTTTTTTGTTGGCTTCAAGTTTTGCCAGGAGTAAAATACTTCAGGTCTACATATCCTCCCACCAGACAGCTGACAGCAGCTTTAGCAGGTGCTGAAGTGTCTTCTCCAAATATCTTCAGCTGGAAAGAGAATGACCTCTCCCTTTCCTTCTTCCCCCAAGCCCTAAGGGAATGTTGAAGTCCTAGAGAAGACCACAGAGCACCTATTCTACTGTCTGAAGTGTAGTCGGAGATGTATAGAAAAGCATCTGTTAGCTGGGAGAAAAGGAATTTAAAAAGGCCGACACTTCGGTTCATCATTAGAATTCTCTTCTGTGGTCTCACCTCATAGAAGTTTTAAGATGTGGTTGTTGGTCTGGATTCTCCTCTTTTTGCCAGTCTGGGTTGTCAGGTATTTGGCTCACCACTTACAAAAGTCACAAAGCCAGCTATGAAGGAGAGCCTCGTGCTTATGTCAGTGTTTTTATAACTCTGGGCTTGTGCTGTTGCAGTTGTTTGACTAACAGCATCAGGATGGCTGAATTGGTGCCCCAATTTCTGCCTTTCTCCCCTTCAAACCTAATGAATGATGCGAAGCTCCCAAAGGAGGGCAGATCCGAGGGCCTAAAGGCAGTGAGGTCACTAGCGCAGGGGACTCTAATTGCTGCAGTTCAAAATGCTGTTGTCTATCATGCTACCGGTAATTTGAAGCAGAGGATTTGCTGCTGGCCAGGAGCAAACTGCTTTGGGTGTTTAATAGCAGCTTCTTATCTCCAGATTCACAGATGGGATCATGGATGTCCCACTTCTGATGGTTAGCATTGAATAGGAAGTTTTGTAAATGATTCTTGGCAGGGGTACTCATTGCATTTCCATTGAGATTGATCTCCACAGCTGAGTTTTCCTTTGCTTTTTTTCTCTGTACCGTGCAATTAAATGGACGACCGTCCGATGCAGAGGGAAATGCTTCTATTAACGATGAAAAGAGCTGAGGGTAAAGCCAGCCGTACACAGCGCTAGGTTCTAAGCCAGCTTTACTTCAGTTTTCAGAAGGAATGGAAAAAAAAATGCGTATGACTGACGTATTCCTGGTCTCTGAGATACTGCTCACAATATAATCATAAAACACACGCTCATAAATATATTGAATTCCTGTATCAGCCTTTGGGAGAGGAAAAATACTCTGAAGGGGAAGTTCTCAGTTCCTAACGTGAGGTGATGAGACCGTATCTGTTGCTTTGTGACTGGAGTCAGTATTTCCTGCAGTGTCCTGTATTGCCACTTCAGTGGCAGCACTCCCAAAGCTGAGGAGACGTGGCACTTTGTTGTCCAAGGAACTATTCTGAGAGAGACTCCATCGACTGGAGAACCCTGCTATATTTGAAAAACTTCTTGTAATGTGTCTGTGAGTCCATATTTTCTTCAAATCTTTTGAAAATACGAGTATTTGGAAAAGAATAAACAAACCTGAATATCTTTTAAGCTATGCAGAAACTTTTTTGCTAAGCAGAAAGTGTAAAAACCAAGAAATTTAACACAGGAGAATGTTTTCAAAATCCTGGAGGGCTCGCTGTGGACTTCCCTGACTCCCGTAGAGAATGGGCAAGTTTGCAGCCTGTTTTGGATCTCTGAATTTGATTTCTTTTTTTCTTCTTTTTTTAAAGGCTTCTGTCAACTGAAGCAACTGAAATTAAACAAGTCACTCCAAGAGGCATTGCTTAATTTTGGAAAATTTTCTAAATTGGCCATCGTGCTGCTTTTCCTCTGGGACTTGCAGCCATGTAAGTTGTCCATGCCTGGCTCCCACATCTTTCCACAACGTACGACATGCAGTTTGATGATGTTCTATTCAGTTATGCAGAGTTCTTGGTTAACAACACTGGAATGAGTGTAGCTGAAGGAGATGTTATGGCTTTCTGTGATACTGCTACTTATTTCTGCACAAGTTTTCTTGATAGCCTGTGGTGTATTACCCGAAGGTTAGAGACATTGCCTATGGACATCAACTGCTGTAAATAAAAGCAGACCATTGGCTTTTTTCTGATTTTATTTTAATATTTATTACGCATTATGAGCACAAGACTTTGTAGTTAACATATTTTATCTGTGCTGATCAGAAGTCTGAACTCGGCTGTGACTTGCATGTGATTTGCCAGTAGGTGGCATGAGCGCATTACGAAGGTTTACAGGTATAAACGGCAAATAACCACTTATATTTCTCTTCCTGAAGATGCAGCAGAAGGGACCGTGTCTCCTGGTAGCAGTCAGCACTCCGATATAGCAGCCACTAGCTGAAATCACTGCAAGTAAAAAAAAAAAATTAGTTTAAATATTTTTGATTATTTATTTTAAATTATGTCGAATAAGGCAGCCACTAGCTGAAATCACTGCAAGTAAAAAAAAAAAATTAGTTTAAATATTTTTGATTATTTATTTTAAATTATGTAACAGTTTGAGAATAAATCTTTCCTGAGTACAGGTAAGAGGATTTTATGAAGAGGAGCTGTATGACAGAAGAGTAATAGTTTATGGGGAGAGCAGAGGAAGTGGTTTGGTAATTTGTATGGTTTTAATCCAGCCTGATGCCTCTCCCATCTCCAGCCTCCTCCCAACTCCCTCTGAAGATTCAGCAATCAAAGCAGTTCACTGTGCCCTCCTGCCCCAAGCATCAGTGAAACACTGACCTGAAGCCACTTATTTCACATTGGCACACAGGTTTCTAGGTTTGTACGTAGAAATAAGCAAACACTCATTTATACTAACATAAGCAGAGTGAAATATTTTTTCTGTGTTTTTATTTTTCAGAAGTGTTTGCTGGCTGTGCTTTATCCAGATTGGATAACTTTCTAAATAAGACCTATGGGTTGAAGAGCAGTTACAAGACTGCAAAAAGTCTCATTTGACATTCTTCACCCTGTGTTGTACGAGTGGTCCATTAGGTGATTGCAACTCTCCGTCTGCCTTTGAAGCCTGTGAGTTGGTTTGTGGTGTAAGAGTGTGGACTGAATATCTGGGAGATGCTCACGTCATGATTTTGATCCTTGCCTGGGTGCTCCATTTCTTCACAGACCAGGTAATCATCCTGCATTTGTTGAATCGCAATGTGTGAGCGAGATAGGGAAATTCGGTGAGTTAGAACAGATGTGGGTATATCTTACCCTGCTTTTGTCATATTTATGAGCTGACAGCCTTCAGAGTAGCAGCATCTGCTATTCTAAATGTGCGTGTTCTCTCTTTCCTTGTTGGAATATAAGCATCAAAATTGAATTCAGTTTCTCATAGGATTGTACAAAAAGCCTTAGAGGACAGGGAGTTAGGTGCTATTTAAAATTTGATTTTTATTTTAATAACCTTTTGTTGGAGGCAACACAGTCTAGACTTCTGCTGCTTTGTGTGAAGGTCTTCCTGTCCATTCTCTTTACTCAGAATTGGTGTTACTAGTTGAGTAAATACGTCTTACTCAGTCCATTGGCTGCTTGCAGGTTGCAAAGTGGGAGGACTCGGCATGGATGGGGCTCTTTCAGGCTAAGCTGTAGATCTGAATTAGCTAAACAACACAGACAAGCTGGATCTTTGTTTCTAACTGCCTTTTCCCGTGCCTTTAGAGAGGGGCATGATACTGCAGAAGAAAGATGTTGCTTAAGTGTTTTCATTCCCTCCCCTCTCCTTGTTTCCTTCAAGTCACATGCATCCATGACTATAAAAATCACCAAGTAATTGGTGTCCACCACTCTGAAGAAATGAGTTGGGCTTATACTGTCAAGGCTTAACATTTGCCACTGCTCTGTATTGAGCTCTCTCATAAAAGCTGAGTATAATAGGCTGGAAATAGTGTCTGAAGGTATTTCATCAAAGGCTGAATATATGAGAGAAAAGAGACTAAGTCAGCAGTAGTAGTACCCCATAGGTGTTTGACAGCCATGTGAGTTTGAATTTTTCTAGTCTTCGCTGTTGTGAAGTTTCTCCATTTATCACAGGACAATGCTCTAACTCTTGTATTCCCAATGCTGTCTTATTAGGTCGTCTGTGAGAAGAGGCTGGCACACGGCTTTAAACACAGATGGTAACAGGTATGGTCTGTAGGTAGGTTGTGTCCAAATGTTGCTGATATTAGAGCAGGCTGAACTAGAAAAAAATGCCCAAGGGAGTTTAGAAACATTTCCTTAATACAGACAAAATTTCGGTCTCCGTGTGACAGAAATAATAGCACTGCAAGGAATATGAGTTCCCATCATTCATCTCATTGGGATGCTGATTTTTCAGGGCTAAGCACCAAGTTTCATATTTCTATATTTTTTTATCAGTTTAACATGAGGATTTTCAGAGATTGTTTAGAAAAAACAAATGATGATAGGATTTTAACCAAAAACCTGAAACAAACCTGCTAGAGATCATCACTTTGGACTTAGGGTCAGTATTTAGTGTCAAAGACTTGCAGCTTTTGCTCTCCTACCCCAAAAAGCCCAGCATCAGGGGCAAGACAGCAGAGAACTGGGTAGTTCTGTGGAGTGCTATGTTTTCTCTAATGTACCATGCAAAATGAGTCATGGGTTAGTTCAACTAGCATTTTGACTTCTTGAGTTTGATTGGCAGATTCTGGTTTTGGATTTTCTTTTTTATTGGCCAGGTTTTGTACTTAAATATCTACAACTTTGTTTTCTTTCATTTTTAGGTAAGGTGGATTTAGCTGTAGGGTGTGTGGTTTCCACAGTGAGTACCATTGAATTGAGAGCTCTAAAATCCGTAGAATCTAGATTTTTTTTTTTAAATCATAAATTGTTTCTTTTGGCTGAAGTGTAGAATAATTCCATGTTGTTCATGTCAATCCTGTTCTCAGACTACAGCTTCTCATTAGCGGTGGAACAGAAATCATGCCCTGTGCTGGGCAAGGAGAGATGCTGTTGATCCAAACTTCCTACAGGGCATAAGAACTACAAGCCAATGGCTTTGTGCTGCCTAACAGAAAGTCGTGTTCCACTGGGATTTGAGTAATACGGGGGATTTGTGGGCCAAGCTCTGGCTTTTTTCAGTGGGCAAAGTAATCTCAGTTGCCAGATGCTGAAGCCTCTTGGAGGGCTTCCTTCATACCTGCTTGGGTGTCACATCCAAGAGGCCATCTGTCTCTTGAAGAGAATTCAGATCTCAGCACTGACTATGCTGACGGTTCTATCTGGCCTTTTGTAATACATAGTGGACAGAAAGAACTAGGGGACCTTCTGTTTTTCCATCTTAGACTGCAGATCTGGTGAGCTGGTGTTTTGAATGATACCGGTAAACATACTTTCCTCTCATCTTTGCCAACCTTTTCATCAACTTTGCTGATTTTCTTCATAAGAAAATTCATGTACTTTCTTAACATATAGAGACATATAGAAGACAATATGTGAAATACTCATAATGCTACTGAAACTTTGTGCTGATGTATTTTACTGGACCTCTTACAATTATTCTACTTCCGTTGTTCTGTGTGAGCTTGACCCCTGCCTGCTGCTCACTGCTGGAGTGTTGGTGCCTTCAGCAGCTTCAGTTTATACCACCTGAATCTCTGGCCCATGGACCAAGCAGTGGAAAACCACTGGCACAAGCCCTGTACTGCAGATTTGGGTGCAAGTAGTAAAGGCAATAGTAAGACATCCACAGAAAAATCAGTGCCCAGGAGACAAAACTCAACATCCACAATCCTGCTATGCCTGTCACCTTCCTCAGGAGGGACAACAGGAGTTAGTCCAGCCCCTACCACAGGGCCCAGGCTGATCTGCACCACGGTGCTGAGCATCCCTAGGGAGCACTGGGAACGGCTCCCCGTGAGTAAGCAGTGCCATAACATGACCTGGCGCTTGGAAAAACAAAGCGAAGCAGGGATTTTATTTGTCTGGGCTAGCCTCCCGCTGCCAATTTATAGGCTTTTTAACTCGCTGTCCTACCTGTCAGTCTCTGAACAGATGCACAGCCTTCAGGCGCTCGGAGCTTGCCAGCAACTGGCATCCTGCTGGGAACTGTGGGAGGACTTTCAGTATGAAGCAGGGCAACCTAATAATAGCGCAGGAGTGTGCTGAAACCAGGGCTTGCACAGAGAGGTGGAAAAGAGTAACCTGGAGTTCTGCTGCTCTTTCAGCCAGCAGAAGGATGCATGGGAGAAAAACCATAGACCAGTGACTTAAGCGCCTGCTTGGCCAGAAAAAACAGATGTTTCCTTTTCCCCAAAGCTGAAAGAAGCCAGAGATATGTGAAAATAAACTTTTCTAAGCAGCTGTGCTGCTCAAAGTTTACTGGCTCTAACTTACTATTTGAGTGAAAACAAAGGGGTAGAAAAGTGTATCTGTATGAAATATGCATTTATATTTTTCTGGTTGCTATAATGGTAAGTTTCATAGTTCTTAAAAGTTCCTGAGGGTTCTATTGAGTTGCCCAGTTGCACGCCACACGTTATTTGAGTGAGGGATGCTGCATGGGGCTGATAGATATGGTGTGAGGCTGTTGATAGACTGTTTCTTTCCGGTACTTCAGCA
>NW_010412985.1:31261-48805 GCF_000710305.1 Buceros rhinoceros silvestris | reverse complement strand
GGCCTGAAGGATATCTTAGGTGACCATGAAGTTGCATGGCTCAGCAGCTAAGCTGAGTCCTGGTATTCCATGATGAAAGGCTGGGTAGAGCGTAGGAGACTGGGACGCTGGGTGGAGAAGCATCCTTCTGATGTGATGGGCTTGGCAGACATAGCGACCAAGCAGGGTTTTTCGTGTTCAGGACATGGCTGGGGGAAATGGCTGCTCTAGACTTTCATTTCTTGCCAAAAATGAATTCTTTTTAGAAAAAAAAGAAATAATGTTGAGATTGGAATCGACATGAGAAAAGATAAATCATTATTAATAAAAGTATAAGAACACGTCAATTTGGGCTTTTCAGGGAATAATGAGAATTCTTGATCAGAAACACCATCTGCCAAGGCAGAATTTCCCTCAGCTGGTTATGGTCTACTGAGCAACGGTAAATTGTTCCTTATATTTATTTCTGTTTCGAGGAAAAAAACCCCCACAATTTATTAATTTCTAAGATTATTCCTTGGTGGGAGCTAGATCTTCTGAGAACCTCAAAGAAGTTTTGTGCTGCAATTACAAAGATGAATGGTAGTGTTTAAAAAAAAAGTTATTAATGCTACTTTCTGCAGCTTTCTCTCAGACCAGAGAAGTGGATTTGGTTAAAAATATCCCCCCATATGCTTGGTGGGGGGAGGGGAGGGAGGAGGGAGTAGGCTTTCCAGTCTTTTCAAGGCAAATAATTTTTTTTAATTAAGGGAAGTATACTTGAAAATATAAAACATTAATTTGTGGAAATTGGTTTGTTTCCAGTTATTGCTGGATTAGTTTGGCAAGTCATTTTTTTAAAGTAGAAAATGATATTCTTATGCAGAATCATTTAACTTCCATGGAAGTCTTTAATCCTTTTGACTTTAGATTTTCTTGTATTCTGTTGTGTTTAGATATGCATTGTATCTACTCTTTTTAATCAAAAGTACAATTTGGAATACAGGTTCATTATGGTTTTCAGTGCTTGATTCCAAATAACTTCCATTAATTTCTTCAGCATTTTTCCTAAGTGACTGTTAGTTTGACTCCTGCAAAATACTCAGGCACAATAACAGGAATGTGCCAGCACATGCTCATTGTGTGAAGTCAAAATAATATAGAATAATATAGTTCACTTGTAAGTTGATGGAATAGTGAAAATGTTTTACAATTTGCAAATGTTCATATATCTTTTTTCTAGGATTTGCTTTATATGTATATTGATACTAGCGTAGAAGAAAAGTGATTTAACTTATGTTACCAAAATTAATGTCAAAACTAATTGACCTCCATAGGCAGATAATTTTATGCTTCTTTGAACGTGGTCTGTGGGCTCACACTGTGGATATTACATTCATTTTACTTTTCAGAAATTACTTTTCCTGTAATAACTCCTACAGTGACTTCACAGGACAAAGAGGACAATAATGATAGTCTTAAAATTTCCAACTTTTTGGCTGCAGAGTAGTCATTGAGCTGCATGAAACAGTTCATGTTACAAAGGGAAGTGGGAGGATTCCTCTTGAAATGAGCTTTGCAAAAAGTGACGTTGTGTTTAATATGAAGAAGGCTTTAGTACTTTTTAGAGGGCTCGAATATCCCAAGTTTAGATTCTTTGCTTTACGTATTTACACAAAGGGAACGAGAAAAAGTAGTTTGCATTTTAGTTAAAAAGGAGAAAGAAAATTAAATAACCTCCCCATAGATCCTGAAACAAAAGTATGGTCAATAAGACAAAAAACCTCCTAAAATTTGGAAAGATTTCACATTCTGTGAGTAACCCTTTAATTTACAGATTCCTCTGAAAAGATCTCAGTGACACTGTGCTGCTGTTGTAAATACACATCACCCAAACGCTATGAATTTGTTTCAGCATGATACCTCCATGCCGCTGTGACAAGGCACAAAGGTATGACTTGCTTTGCCTGTGAGCCAGGTGATGAAGAGCTGAGCGATGTGCCCTACCCTGACTGTCACAATGATTTGTACTTCACTTGAGCTGCAATTTGAATAACAAGTACCATGATGATGCTGTAGTCTCAACAAAAACACAACCCTGCTGCATTCAATGACAGGTGCTTAATTTATAGCAGAGTCATTCTGTTATTGCGTTTGCAATGTTGTATTTATCGCGCCATCTTTATGGTTTTGTAATTAAGGATTCATTGCGGTTTCCACTGTACATCCAGTCGTTCAGGAGTTCATAATTCAGCCGCTTCATCTGTAACATGCTGAAACTCGGTGAATAAATTGTCACTCTGCATGCAAATCGTCATGGCTTTTTTAATGGCTTCCACTGATTAATCCCTCTTCTGCTGTGGTGATGAAAAACCCACAAAGTGCCAGATCTGAAAAGTATGTAGGTGACAAAAATCCCCAACTCTGACAAAAGCTTGTAAACCAGGTGGTGGGACTCAGCATTACCACCAGAACATCCATCTGGGACACTGCTTGTCTCCTGAAATGACTTCCCCTCCCCATCCCCCCCATACTTGTCTTTGTTCCAGAAGTGTAGAGGACTGTGTGCACCCAGGTCTCTGAAGGACTGGACCAGAGAGCCCTGCTTCAAGTAGGACGTATCTGCACGAACAGGCCTACAGAAGAAAACTTTGCCAGTACTTTAAAAAAAATGATGCCTGTTGCAGTAAGAGAAGATCTGGTTTGTATCTCCTTTTCTAGCAAGGGCTATGAACGTCTGTCCTGCTGTTTTAGAAGAGTATTTAATTCTTAGGCTATACATGATGCTGGGACAGAGGTAAGAAGTTCCCTACGTTTCTGGTGTTGAAACTGTGTGTGGGATTGACTCAATCAGCAGGAGTTGGGCAAGCAGAGAGAGGCTGGTTTGATAGTCTAGTAGTTGTGGACACAGCATATGGCTGGGTGGGGAAGTTCAAGGGTTTCTCAGTTGCCTGCAGTACACAGCTGTGGTCTTTTTAAGGAATTAATACGTAGAGAAAATCTAGATTTAAATTTTTAGTGCGATTGCCAAGTAGCTACCAGTGCAGCCAAGAGCCTTGATAAACTTTCTTGAACTTTTGGCATGACAAGAGGTTAAGAATGCAAAGAAGAACATTGCACATCTCTGCCTGCCAAACGTACCCTTGGCAAGCTGTCCCTTGAACAACTCTGATTTGTTTCCATTTAATTAATGAACTCTTTCCTGCTTTGTGATTATTGTCCTTGCCTGAAGTTGTTCCCATTATAAAGATGAATAAACAGTTCTCGATGTTAGTTTCTACCTGCTTTGTAATTTGTTACACCGTCAGGGACCTGTAACTTGTCCTTGCCTTTAGTCCCTGCTAATTCTGCCTCATCTCGTTTCTTTGTTTTTGTCTTTTTCATGGTTTCTGATCCGTCCTTCACAGTTAAAAAAGGAATTTAATGTTACCACTGGTGTTCTTTTATTGCTGTTACAAATATCTTTCATCTTTTCTGTTTGTCATGGAGCGTATTTCCTTAGTTGAGATAGTGGGAAGTCTCTCCTCACTCTAGTACCTTTTTCAGGAGCTGCTTGTGCTGCATAAACATGTGAAAGGAAGAGCAGAAATTACGACACACCTTTTCTGAGTACAGGAAAGGGATCTTTTAGTCATTGTCCTGTCTGTTGCAGGCTTTATCTGTTTGCACCTCCGTTATTTCCTTTGGATGTTTCAGTGAAGTTAGATTGCGAGGCCTTTGGCAAGTGGAGGTCTTGAGCACGAGGTGAGCAGGCTTCAAACCCAGCGTGCTATTTACTCACTGTTAAGCAAGAGGAATAACAAAGAATGGCAAGACTTCTGCTGTGGCTGGAGCATGTTTCTGGGCATCACTCGGTGAGTGGTTGCCAACAGCAAGCAGAACTGTGCGCTATCTTCCATTGGTAAATTATCAATAAATGACTACTACATTTGATAGATGAATTATTCACAAAGAAGATTTGGAGACTATTCTAATAATCTCCAAGTTAATGCCTTCCTGGCATTTGGTGTTGTGGCTAATGCAAAATAATGGCTTTAGCATATGCCGTACTGTGAATGTCACCAGCACAAGGCTACGTTGTGGTAACTGTTATCCACGTGATAGGACAAATGAGCCACCTTTGTGCTAACTGCTGCTTTGAACTGTAGTCGCTGTGACCTGCGTAATGGAAAGCTCTCTGTGTGAGTTATTATAAGGGTGATGTGAACTAGGTTTTCCTCTCCCATTGCAGTACATCGGCCTCGGCACATTGTCAGCACGGTATTCACAGCTGCTCTCCATGCGCTGCTGTAGATGATAGATGAGTATGGCATCCTCTGGGTTTGAGTGCAACGCAAATTCAGAACTTCTGGACTTGCTTGCATGTCCCTTTGAAAACTAGGGAGATATTAGCGAAGTGGGTGAATTGGTTCAAGTGACAAAATAAAAATATTCTCAGCAGGAGCTTTCTTCCGTGATGAATTTGAGTGTTCGACTGTGGCTACATTGATGTGTTTGGTTTTGTTCATTCTGTGCACACAGTTTATTCCTCTTTAGTCTGAATATATTATTTCAGACTGGCAGGGACAGCAAAAGTGAAATTTGTTGGAACGAGTGTAGTTGGATTTCCTTGGTAATATGACCAATTCAATGCCAGGGTCTGGCAGGGAGCAGACTCTTGGACTTGTAAAGATTCAGTGAGACAGAAGGAGGTCACGTTAAATAAATGTGTGTGCTGTGTAAGCTTTCTCTGCAGGGCTGCTGCAGTTTTCACCATCCTGACATACTGGGAAGGAATAGTTGTGAGTTACCTGATACTAGACCAACTTCTGTCTGCCCATCTTCAGATCTTCTCACTGAGCTGAGATTTGATGCAAAATTTCCAGATGATGTCTCTCCTTGTCTTGGAATTGAAGCACACACTGGGTCTGGAAACCTAGACACTGAGGTTTCAGTGCTCCATTTCGAGCTCTCTCCTTCTGGAAA
The DNA here is from genome assembly GCF_000710305.1 of Buceros rhinoceros silvestris. NCBI lineage: Eukaryota > Metazoa > Chordata > Aves > Bucerotiformes > Bucerotidae > Buceros > Buceros rhinoceros. The sequence goes on along the minus strand of NW_010412985.1, from coordinate 43,882 downwards.
TGGGCTTGTTGGTCCTAGCAGAAACTAACAGATTGCAGTGCTACGGTGGCAGTTTGAAGTATAATTTATCTTTTTGAATAAAAATATCTTCAGAAAAGAGACTAGCTGTTCCACTCTCCTCTGGATACAGCAGCTCTCTCAGTGCAAACTGTTTTTGTTCACTCAATTATTGAGGAAATAGCGATTAGACAAAAGTAAAAATTTCTGTTGTTTTGACAGAGAAAAAATTAATGTATCTTAAATAAAGACTTGATCACAAGAGAGTCATAGAAAAGGATTATTAATTCATCTGTTTCTTTGAGGAAATTGGTTTCTGGGGGGGCTTTCATGAGAGATTGGCCTAACCCCCTCAGAGGTTTTTTTTTTTTTTCCTGTTAGGTGCAGCTGCAGGAGCGGTTACCCTCCCAGCAGGAGAGCGCTTCTGAAGCAAATGTGCCCGACATCCTTAGTGTGGTGTGATTAATATTATGCTCTGTCACTATCTATCATCCTACATTTCTCCGTTGCTTTATGGAATCTATTTTGTCTTGAAATATTTTTTCATGTCTGAAACCATATTTCTTTCTAGTGTTGCTGGTCAGAAGTTCCCAGACAGAGGAAAGCCATGTTCTATTGAAGACTGCAATATATTTAGGCCTTTGTTAGGGAAGCTTTGGTACAGCTTCAAAATCTAAAATCTTCAAAGTAATGGACAAGATCCCCTGTCTCTTGAAGTGTGGTGTATGAAGAGAACAAAGAATGGAGAGTTTCCAGTCTAATGTGTAGTTTGGTTTGCAAAACATGGTTATATCTTATTGACGGAATTGCAAGACTTCAAATCAGTTCGGTACGATTTATTTATAAAGCCAGGTAATGGATTTTGAATACAATGGTTTTAATATTTATTGCTTTGATTTCATACTTGTTAGAAATGCCTTGGTTTTTTCATTCCTAATTTTAATTGCTAATTTTAGTTAATTCTCACTTTAGTAATTATCTGTGTAGAATTTAAACCCATCTTCTTAAATGTTATGATCTTTTTGACAGTATGTGGCAATAAAATATTTCCATATGGTGATGTCATGAAATACTGGGATTTGAAATGAAACTGTGACAAGAGAACAAAAACTTGAGGGCAACTGTTCTGTCACCTTGATGTTATTACTTAGCTTTTTTTGTTGCAGAGCCAGTTAAAACTCCAGGCTTGGAAGTGCTCTGCTAAGAAAGTTTCTTTCTTTCTGAACTTCGTGATATCCTCTCAGTCTGTGTTTTTAATAATTCTTTCCATGTCACTTCAGTTTATTTCTTATGAACTATTGTATTTTATTTTTCTTTTTTTTATTTTTCTTTTTTTTGAAGGCCAGAATTTATTTTCTTTTCTTTTTAAAGAAGAAAAAGAGGGAGAGAGAAGCACCAATGTGCTGTTTATGTGGAAACTATGCAAAGTGAACAGCAGACAGCTGAATGCTCCATTAATCTTCTTTTAAATTTATTACCCCTCCCCATACCAGCAGCCTGAGGTCTTCTAACTTCTACCCTGCCTAAGGATCACTGCATAAATCTAAGCACGATGAGACCTGAAGTTTGGTTTCTTACTACTATTATAGCTGGCGCTAAAGTCTGCGTTTCTTCTGAGGTAGTTCCTGGTCCATAGCAGGCTAAGTGGGAAGACGGGATCAGTAGATCAAAAAAGTTGAACTTGTTACAGAGCTGCTAGTTTGATAGTTCGTTGTGCACTAAATGAACCCTCCAAGCTTTATTGAGTGCTTCCCAGGGCAATTCTATAGCTCACAGATGAACTGGAAGCTCAGAAGATACGTCATTGAAAGGTTTCAAAGTGAGGGACAGCTACAGCAGCCTTCACTAGGAGTTACCCTTGCTATCAAAAATTTATACTTTAGCTCCCATTTATCTAGAGGCAAGTTTTGGTCTCTGAGTTTTTCCATTACCTTTTTTGGTTAGCTTTAAGCAATACACAGTCAGAAATCTTAACTTCCATGGAGAATGAACTCATGTAGCTTGTTAGAAATAAAATAAGGTGCTGGTTGTTTCTCTTAGTAGCTGGTTTTATTGCAGTCCGATTTTCAAATCTCCAAAATAGGCATCAGCAGGGGAGGAATGCTAAGAGTTACACTAAGAACTTATTTGGGGTTTGGAGTGAGTGAATTCCTTGTCACCTGAAAAAAAAATTGTTATTGTCATTATCACAGGTCTTCAGATTTTAAAGGAAACACAATGGTGATGGGCACAAAGCAGACCTCAGTTTCAACAGAAGTTACCTGCAATGTGTTAGTAAAAATTCTCAGGCCAATCCTGTCTCAGATGCCTGGAGTGCCACTGACACAGCAGTAAAGGAAAATGAGCTGAGTGTTAGAAATCAGGTGTTGAACACATGGGAGGATCCATCAGCTGTTTATAATATGACATGAACAAAGTCATGTGCAGATTATGGGTACTCAGAGACACAAGTGTGTTCTGGAGACATGTTGCTTTTCTTCTAAGATTTATTTTTTTTATGCTCTTCTTAGTGGCAAAGCCAGTCTGGTTTCAAGTACTTTATCATGAGTGTCCAAGTACCACCATGGTCTTCTGAGGTCACGGCAAGGCTTTGCCTCAGTGGATATTCTTTAAAAACAATTGTGGAAAGGACAGTTAAAGAAGCCAGTTAAATCCTCTGCCATGACTGACTGATTTTACTGATGGCTAGAACCAACCAGAGCTTTACAGTCTCTCTTATGAGTGAATAATTCATGTCCTATGAGTGAAAAACCCAACAAAACCTAAACCAAGATGTGCAAATATCTGTCTTAAGACTTTAACAGCTCATCTTTTGGATAAGACTATTATAAAGTCGTTTGGAGGAAGAAGCTCATACATAAAAATGAATGTTGCCATGCAACAAGTACTAAAGAAAGAACCACAAGATTTGAGCCTTAATTAATTTTCCATAGCAGCTGGGAACGTTCAGGAACAAGAAAATTCAGGAGCACCAGTGTTAATTAAACCTCATTTGCTAAAAATCTGTGGCTGGTTGTTGATGACTTTGATGTCTGAGGGGGTATGAAGTCCAAATGATACTTCTTCATAGTTGTAACATATAAGGGCATGCTCTTCCATGACACTTCCTTAGCACCTGATAAAATCTGTGTGTAGGCTACAGCCCCTCTGAGGGGAACACATGCGTGCTATTACATAGGTGCTTGTTTTCTCTAAATTCACAGAGGCTTCATCATCTCTGAGATCTCCATGACCTCTGTTCAACTTGTATCAGTATCTGGTGATGAGACCCAGAAAAGCAGATGACCTGATGACACGTGCAGAGTTTGGGCTTCATCTGACTGGAACAAACCAGTGTAAGGGCTGGTGTTTAGAGCACAGCTGAATGGAGAGCTGGAAATGCTAATGTCCTATAAGCTAAAAATACCACGTGTGATGTTTACTATTGAGGCAAAAGAATCCTCTGCTTCTCTGTCATTAGAAGTAATGTGCCAGCCTGAGGTGCATTACACAGGCATTGGCACTGCAGAGATTTTGAAAGACACAGAGTAAACTGGTTACCTTATCTTTTTGTAATTGCCTTTCCTGTAGATAAAACTTGATGTTTTGCCCATCCATTGGGCGAAAGGGAAGCAAAACAGAGCCTGTTGGTGGAAGTCTGAAAGACTATGGTGAGTTGAGGACTCTAAGTATAAACATGAATACCTTTCATTCAGCTGGACATCCTCAGCTTCTTAAACTCCTGCAGTGAGGAGCTGAAGCATGTGTGACCAGCATGGTCCTGTGCTGCCCCCCAAAAATAGATTTAGCCTATGTAAACAAAGATTCTGGAAATCAGAAGGAAATATTCAGTAGGAAATATTACTGCAGTTAGATCACACTCTCCTGTGTCATGTTGTTCTCATTGGAGGAATTATTCTTTGCTTCAGAGTACAAATGATTAAAAAGAGCTGAGCTCTCTTCCAGCTGCTGAAATGGTGGCTAATTTTTAAGTGCTTTTCAAATGATCCATGGAAAAGATGAACATAAAGGTTAGCAAGCTATGCTCCATGGCTGGGATGCAAAGGGCAGGTTTCTAGTCTAGCAGGTGCTGAAGCAAGTAGAAATATCCCATTTCAGAAGCTGACACAATTATGGATTGGAGAACATTCGGTTCATTTCTCTACTTCTCTCTCCTGTCCCACCCGAATTGCCTTCGCCAATGGTTACAAAATCTCAGTGGTTCCAAGTGACTGGTGGAAGCACCCCTGAATTCCGATGGCAGTGGACAGAGGCTGAGTCACTGTCACTTTTGACCTTCACTACAACTTTAAGCCCTGGAAGAAGTCCATATCTTTAAAGGATTTTTATGTTTGCTGTCACCAGACGCGATGCTTGCTGGAAAAGGATGGAAACTGTGCTTCCTTATCTTACCCCACAGGAAACAATATTAGCCCTGATAGCAAACCCACATACCCTGCTATCTTTTTCAGGATCAAATTTTGCCCATCGTATTTACAGTAACAAAATGTGTATTACACGTTGCTGTGTTGACTGACTTTAGAGGCCAGGGGTACAATTCACTCAGATATGATTCCAAACATACAGTTCAGAGATCAATAGTTAACGTAAAATAAAATGACAGATCAGTGTAGCAAAGGATCATTCTAATGGGTTTGTAATCATTTTCTCATCCGTTGGCTGTGGTATCTCCCTTGTATGTTGGCAGGGCTGCTTATCTAGAGGTACTGCGGCAGCTCGCTGAATGCTTTATCACTTCCTCTAAAAGTGGAGTCAATTACAGTGCTAGATTAAAATAGTGATGTACTTCAGGGAGTAAAAATTATATTGTCTTATGTGTTTTCTGAAATTGCTGGTAGGGCCTAGCTGGTGAGTCATAACTCAAAACTTAATGGAATTAATAGAATGGTTTTGGAATCGATCTCATCGTGGGGTGGGGGAGGATGCAGGTGCCTCCTCTGCTGAAAATCAATGGCAGTAGAAATCAGTAACTTCACCCACCAGAACAGGGGTGACTGTGGCATGTGTCTGTGTGTGGACACGTGTGCGAGAGAGACTGAGATATCCACACAACAAGACAAGAAATCACGGTGGCAGAGGGAGCAAAGGTTTCCCTTTGTAGAGAAGACCACCTGCATGCACCTCTCCCAGTTTACGTTCCTTCTTTCTGGGTTCTTGCAAGCCCCGCTGTGCTGCCGTGCTAGTTTAGCAAGGCAAAAAGCCCTCAGGTGAGTATGAACACGGATGACATGGACAGGGCCTAAAATCAAGAACCACAAGAAAGACAAAGAAGATCAGTCTGCTGAACATTATAGACATCTGTGTATTGAACAAAAAATATGGGGAAAATGAGAAAAGCTACGCATCTTGCTCTGCAACCAGTTACTCTCATTAAAACAGAATATTTTATTGCATGTTGCACAAATATAACTGTTCTACAAAGAGGAGACAGAGGGAGCACATGTTAATGATCTCTAGATATGTAGAATGTTACAGAGAGGAGGGGAATCTCCTGGTTTTCGTTTCAAAGTAGACTGGACAGGAGGCACTGAACTCTAACTGCTGTAGAGACAGTTTAGGTAGATGTCAGGAAGACTTTTCTAGTCGAAGAATGTATCTAGGGATAGTTGGACCTGGGAATGTGATGCTTTTGTTCCTTTTTAATTTGCTATATGTCCTTTTGCATAGCTCTGTGGATAGATCCTGAATAGTTGTCCTAAGGAATCGCAATTTCAGAAACCCCTCAGTGAAACAAAGGTGGTTGTGCTGAGAGAACTTGATGTCCTGGGACAAGGACAAGGAAGAAGGAAGGTCCTTAACATCAGGTAATGTCTGAAAGAGGGGAAATGGCTGTTGATTTGGGTCTTCTCAAAATATAAGAGTCTGAACGCTTTGTTTTAAAATTCAGGCTTCTCAATTTACTGCAAAGTTCTTGATAGACTCTTAGCTCTCCTGTACCTACGCAGGGAACAAAGACATCTGTGCCTGTTTAAGTATACAAAGGTTCATATACTTTTTTTTTTTGGTCCTTATCCCTGCAAGTTTCTTTTTCTCTCTAGGAGTGATTCCAATTTCATCCACGTACGACTTACATTACAGCAACTGAAGAAACTGGCCATATCTTAAAGAGAAAAAAGTGTTTTCTTGCAAGGGAGGTCAGAGATGATAAAAGGGAAAATTGAACCATAAATGCTATTGGCATTAGTTAGAGGAGGATAGTGTGGGATGAGATGGGAAAGCAAAGGATCAATGCAAAATGCAGTTTCACAGCCCCTAAAAATGAAATCTGAGGTTAGAGGTTGGATGTGTAATTCGCATTTGAAAGTCTGTTAGAGTGACAAGTTGCACAATGTGATATGTTCTACGGCTTTCCAACAAAGTGCGAGTTCGTTTTTACATCTTGCCAGATTATTCAGATTTCACTTAGTATGACAGCCTCTGAACTACGATTGCCTTCACTTGATCTGTGTGACTCAGATGATGTATAACAATAGGATTCTAAATTTCGAGAGCCAGGCTAAATTCCGATGGTTAGGTGGAGGAATATTGCCTGAAGAGCCCAACCTGGAATAATGAGAGCGAAGCAGTTTTGCGGAGGCTCTGAAATCACAGATTCAAGTAGTTACCAGTGTACATTCTATATGATGTTTTAAAAAAAGTAAGATTATATATATCTACGTGTAGTGTCAGTATCCAAGTGCGTATATCGAAATTGCATCGAAATGCAAAGTAAGAGAATAAAGAAAACCGAAGTAACTGGTTATGGATCTTCATCTTGGGCAAACAGCATAGTGACCACTTCAGGAGAAAATATGTGTCCAGGGATGTATGTTTTCTTTAAACCTCGGTTAAAAAGTATTGCCCCAAATTGTTCATTTCTGATGTTTCTATATTCTCCTCTATGGGTTTATCATAAAGGAGTGCTCCTCTTCTTCAGGATCAGCTTCTGGAAAATACAAATAGAAACTATTTATGTCTCTTCCAGAATGAGACTAAGAACAAAATTAATCATTATGCTCATAGCAAAACTGAAATAAATCTAATAACCGTTTTGTTGGCAGTTCTATCAAAATTTTGGTAAAGAGCTTTGTATCTTGGAACTGGAGAGAGTATTTGGCTCTGTTTATTTGAGATTATTTAGTCTCAGACAGCTAGAGTCCCTGAGAAATCTAAGTGGAGAATGTCCCAGTCAGATATAGAGGAGGCTCAGCAGAGCCTTGCTTGGGAGTGCAATGTCCAGCTAAGAGAAAGCCAGGAGGAAGGCTCGGGGAAGAAGAGCAGCAAACCCAGCTCCTGTTTAAAACTGTTGCCTCTGTTCCTTCTCTTGGTTCCTGGCAGCAGGGGTGGGAGCTGCTGAACTGAAATGTGGAGAAGGCGTGAAGATTGGAGTAAAACAAGGCATGAGATGGGAGTTGGAGATGGAGGAAAGGGACTGAGAGGAACAGGATGCAAACTAGAAACTGGTCTTGGGCGGGCAGAGTATTGAGATAAGATAAAGGCTTGGGAAGAGGAGGGAAGGAGAGAAGAGCACTGGCTTAACCACATTCAGATCCACATTGTTTAATGTAACGTGCCAGAGTCATGCCCATTTGGAGCTGATTCACTGCTGTGCAAAAGCACTAAGTCAGTTCCGAAAGCAGCGTGTGTTTGGGGCAAAGTACATTGATTAAGTACTAAGTCCTGGGGCTGTTTGCTGTTTTTTAGACCTGGCAGTTTTTGCTGGCCTGAGTGCTTGCTGTTGTGTTTTATTGAACAGTATAGATATAAATTCAGTTGCATCTCTATTTGTGTGTTAGATGACCCTGCCTTTTTTTTTTTTCCCAGGAAATCAATTTTTGACATTTGGCTTTTGTCAGTATTTCAGTGTCATGAGTATTTCAGTGGAGTTTGGAAAACAGGTACATATATGATGCAGGAAAATGAGTTGGCAGATTCTCAAGCTAATTAGGCAGCAATGCAGAGACCTGTTTTCCCTGCTAAACTGTTGACTGGTGTGGATCTGAGAAAGGGTGCTGTTATCTTTCCAATTTATCAAATGAGCTTTGGCAAACTAATTACTATCAGACAGCGTTGGATGTTGCTCATGCCATCACAGGAGTAGAGCACATGATAAGAGTAAATATGCTATAGAGCTTTGGCTTCCTTCTAGGTTTAGTTTTGCTCCCGCAAGAGCTCTCACACTTCAGCAAGAGCTTTGCCACAGATGTGCAAGGAAGACATAGACCTTTTATTCGTGGTGGGCTCAGTACAAGGCATGGAGTACCGTTACCTTCTATTCTTGACATTTGTGCTGCATCCACTGAGTGGACTCATTCAGACCTTTGGAGGAGGATCAAGAATCAGTTTTTGGTGGGCGATGAAGAGGTACCGTGCATTAGGAATCAATTTTAGAAGTTTTGCTGTTGCAGTTTCACCTACATTCCAACACTCAATTGCTAGTTTTGCTGGTTTATTATACGATCCATTTTGTTTTCGTTACACTGACATTGACGCTTACTAGCCTGGGACCAGCCCAATTTCTATCTTGCACTTTATGCCAGAAGTCATCCCTGACTGCCGCCATTTCAGACATCTGAATGCTGTTGGGGTGCAGAATGTCTCAACCTGTTGCATTTTTAAGCTGAGTTCTGGCTTTTAGATTGTTCTGATAAAATAGAGTGTAAGTCTTACAGCAGCTGAGTACATGGAGTGTTCGAGTATTCTGTTATGGAGTTGTTGTAACTCTATGGTCTTGTTGGCAAATCTGGACTCCTAGGTTTGATATGTGGCAGTAGGATGAACTTTTAGTTCACTGCTGGAATCTTATCCATTAGGTTTGTTGTAGTAAAAATTTTCTTGCTGCCACTTGTGGTAAGTCTGAAATCTTCTTCAGAGCCAGACTGTGTTTTGAAAAATTCTTTTCTCTATTACACCTCTGATTTGAGGGAAAAAAGTTGACATCTGCTATGCCATTCTATGGGAATATGTACCCAAACCCCACCTGAGCTTTGATTTGAATCTTTATACATAGGAAAAGCAGTTGTACTGTCTATGACCCCTTCTATTATTTGCAATTATTAGTATTGCTCAAACAATGACTTACTCTTTGTGTTTCTCAAAGTTCAGGAAAATTGAGTTCCAGAGGATTTTAAAACTGCTTTAAACAGTCTTGAGATCATCCAAGCATCCAGCTAGCCTTCTTGGTGGAAATAAGAGCAGTGTAATCTGTCCAGCTCGGTGCATTAGGAACACTTGAGCTGGTCTTTATGCACCATGCTCTCTTCTAGGGAACATGCACGAGAGTCTACAAAGATCTGAGGGCGTTCAGAGAATATGTTGTGTGTGCAGCTCTAGAAATACAGATTAATAATTCCAGCATACAGGACTTTGCTATTCCACCCCCCCACCCCCAAATAATTTAACTCATTCCATTTGGAGAATCTCTGATGTCACAGAGAGCACAAAGCTCCTTCCATTCTCATAAAGTGAATAAACTATACCCGTGAGTTTCAATTAACATTTTAACTTCTTTCCTTCCTAAAAAGCTTTTGATAAGTAGCTTAATACAAAAACACTGTAGAGTATTTTTCTTCAAATTTTAACATAAGCCTCGATCCCAAAGGAAAGAATTTATAAAACCCGATAATCTCACTTCAGCCTGATGTTTAATTAATTTTTTTTCAGTTGCTCAGTTTCAGGGAATCTAAAGTGTTTTACAGGAAGAAATATAAAATGAGAGCACTGTGAATTCTTCTGAAAAAGAAAAAAGTACTAATGAAGACAAGCCTCAGAGGAGAGCGCTGCCTCCATTCAGAACAAAATCTTTTTATTCCAGTTTCTTTTAATGAAAACTGTTCAGCCTGCTTGTGGTTTTGTTATTCTCGTAGATGGGTAGTTTGAATGCTTTGCAGGACTACTGGACCTCATAGAGCAGTGCTTTTAGGCTGCAGTGAGGTGGAACCTGGGTTTTATCGTTAGTGAATGTCATTGTTCACTGCATTTGCCTGCACCAGAGGAGCAGAAGGCAAAATCGAAGTAGCAAACCCCCACTGCTTTACATATACATACTTAACCTGGCCCCAGATGTTTCTTCTGTAGATCATAATTCCTAAGTACTAAGAAATTACAGCAGTAATTCTTCCCAAGTGAGTGAAATATCCATCATCTGATTGCTGGTGGAGTCAGAGATATAGGGACGAGGCTCTGCTCTTTGAGAGTAAAGTGGATAAGAAAGACTAAACAAAACAGGTGTCTGCCTTCTGATGGCTCTGCTGTATGCAACGCCCAAAAGAGACGAATTTTTATGCTCTCTTTTTTTCCCCCGTCACAGTTTAGCCTTTCAGTCCCATAATATGTATTGACTAGAGGTGTAAGCAACCCCGTGCAGGGCTTTGCCTTACTTGCCGTCTGAGCACGGAGCAGGGACCATTCACCTCATAAAGGGTAAATTGAAATTGTCCCTATTCCTACAACTTCATATGGGAACAAGTGTCTTCGATTATAAAGCTCAATGATGAGGATAAAAAACAGATGTTCTTTTGCTGGTGCCTCCTTTTAATCTTTGGGGAATGCAGTAAAATTTAGTACATGTTGTAAAGATAATGAATGTGTCTATGTTGAACACATATCATCAAAATAGAAAATCCCTGGTTATATTTTTTTGGCAACACTTCATTTATCTCAACCCTTCATTTATCTCATCTGTTTCTGTGCTGTTCTAAGGTCTGATAAACTATGGAGAGTTCCATGGTGGAGCTAACCAATGAAAAAGGCTGGGTTAAACATTTAAGACATAAGAATGTACCTTTTACTGTCATTTTCAAGATCTTCTGGAAAGAATATGATAAATCCATTGATGAACACTAGCCAATACCCCAATATCAGAAAAGTATGTTCTTAAACATACCAAAGGCAGGTAATTCTTTCCGTGGCTTGTATGTCAGGGTATCTGAAGCTAACCCACAGTGCTCAGAGGAAACACCTGACCAGCTGAGTAACAAACTCGTAACAAAACTACCTGCAGAAGTATTACCTTTGCATTATTTTTTGAAGATATGGCTAAATGCCTTATTGGGTAATGCAGTTTAGACATATGTGTAGCTATTGCTCACCTTCATAACTTGCTTACGCACACTCCAGATCTCACCATACTCAGCCTGGAATTCCCAGGCTTGTGGGGTAATGATTATTCAAATCTGAGTAGAAGCTGTTCTGAAAAATGTGTATTTTCCTTTTTCTTTTCTCCTTTTTTTTTCCCCCTCCCCATAGGCACTTTCTACCTGTACCCTAGCAGTTTACAGGAGTTTGATCCAGACTTTAATGGGCCAAGGGATGGGCTAATGATGGACAGCTCTGGTCTCTGGAATGGTCTTAAGTACATCCAGGACACTAGGCAGGTGTCATCCTTGCTGAGCCACATCAAAGCTTTTTCTAGGAAAAGCAAAGACACCTGCTAGGAATGCAGGAATCCCCTCGATGTCCCCCAGTTTTGTAACCAGAGCTGTGAATTTCTTTACCTGGTCCGAGGTACCCTGACTCTTTGTGCAGGGCTACTCTCGCCCTTTCTAGCATTCCTGTTTCATTTCTGGCCCTTTCTGCTCTCTTTTGCTTCTTGGTCACAGCTGCTTTTTCTGTGGGGAAGCTGGAGGCTGCAGTAAGAGTGATTAATTCATTCAGAGTTGAGTCATTTATTTCACCTGCTATACTGGAAACTCCAAATCACAGTTTGTTCTCGTGTTTGTGGCAATAATTGCAAGCACTGGAGTGGTGTGAATGAGGATGAGGCAGGTTACACAGGCTTGGAGGAAAGCCCCAAATTAAACCTTTCATCCCCATCCCTGTGAGTCCTCATGTCTTGGTCCTGAGAATGTCTTGGTCTCAGTTGGAAAGATGCTTTGAGTCAGGTGCTTGGTGCATACTGTCCTCGTAGGTACAGCATTGCCATGGTGTAGAGGGGACTGTACAAATGGGCTGCTGTTACATTTGTTTGGGAATAAGAAAAGCATCATTAAGGGCTGCAGGGAATGGCTTCTGAATTGCAGCACAACAAAAGGTGCGTTTGGCAGAATTATGAACTGTGGATAAGCTTATACAGGTGAGACCCAGCAATCCATCAGTAAGACATGTTTCCTAATCCCTCATGCCAGGAGGCTTGGCACTATGCAGCTAACAAAATGAGACAAGCGTGTGTGAATGCACGCTTTACAACGGGGACTGTGCATGTGTCCAACTACTGACACTTGGGAACAACAGAGTGATGAGAAACACCATCACTATCATGAAGGAGACCAGAGGGTTCATTCTGGACAGATAAATTAGTCATGGAATCACAGACTGGTTTGGGTTGGAAGGGACCCTAAAGATCATGTAGTTCCACCACCCTGCCATGGGCAGGGACACCTTCCACTAGACCAGGCTGCTCGGAGCCTCGTCCAGCCTGGCCTTGAGCACTGCCAGGGATGGGGCATCCACAGCCTCGCTGGGCAACCTGTGCCAGTGCCTCACCACCCTTGTACATAACTCCTTAGATCTTCTTAGCCAATGGCCTCAGACAATTAAATGGGCCAGAAACTGAGCTCTCCGCAAGCATTTAAATAGCAGCTGTTCACATGGGTGCACAAGAGATTATTTGGTATTGAAATAAGAAAACTGAATATAAAATCTTTT
>NW_010412985.1:0-31147 GCF_000710305.1 Buceros rhinoceros silvestris | reverse complement strand
TGTAGGGAATAAAACTGCATTTGAGTGTTAGGGTCAGTCAGGAACTTTGTGAAGCACAGTTCCAAGGTTTGGGTAAAAAGGCAAGTTTGTGTAAGGATAAAACCACCGAGAAATTTCAGACAGTTTCTACATATTTGATTAAGTTGTGGCACGGTATAAGCACTGCATGTACACACACCTGTCTGCACTGAATATTGAGTATCAAAAAGCAAAAGAACCATTAAATGATGGTCCTAATTACCTGTAAGAGACCCTGCAATGTTAAGCAGACCAATACCTCAAACCCAGAATCGCTCTATTTTGGTTTCGGCGTGCACCGGGTCCACAGTCAGGGCATGCAAGTGAATGATGGCATAATTGGATGAATCATTTAATAACTGGATTCATAAAAAGCTGCAAGGCACATACTTGACTGAGGCATTTTCTAAGTATAAAAATAGGCTCCATTTCTCAAACAAAAGTTTGAATACCTGAGACAACTTCAATGGTATCACTCTGATTAGTATTTAATTTCTTATCAGAGTTTGGCAGAAATACGCACTTTTAAAAGATCCTTGCAAACTTAACATTTAAAAAAAAAATTCCTTTTTTTCTTTCCAATCAGCTACTTCTGATTCCTTAATTTTATTCTGCAGTGCCAGAGTCTAGCACATGTGAAATCAGAATTCATTAGCAGCAAGAAACGCTGAGGGTTATAATATTAGATTATCAAGTTAAGTAGGTTCGGAATGTTAAATGTATTGAGGGACTGCAAACCTAAAGGGCAGATTTTTGGGGGTGGTTATGTCTCTGCTCCTTCCTGGGCTACAACTTCTATATACTTGTAGAGATTTTGAGCTTTAAGTGGAAACTGATAATCTTGAGTTGTTCAGCTCTAGGCTTTTATTTTTTAAAATGTGCTGAAACCCTTCATGGGATTTTCAAATGCAATTAGATCCCATTAAGTTCCAGAAGGATTAGATACCTAAATAGCTTCGTATCAGTACCAAAAGGTCTTAAGAATTCTGTTTCTAGTGGAGGGTGGACTAATGTTTCCACAAGGAACAGGTTTTGGTTTTTTTTTTTCCCTGACGGATTTCTTCCTTTGTGAAATCCCAGCAAGATGCTGGGAAATTCAGGGACTGTTGTAAGGTTAAAAACCACGTTAAGCTTTTAGAAGTTTGTTTAAAACCCACTGCTTTGTAAGTGGTTCATTTAGTCTCACTGTAGTTTTTTCTTAATTGTGATAACAGATGGTACAAAGGTATCCAGATAAACCCAGATGCGTAACGCACTGGATCAGCACACGGTGTTTGCATCAACTTCTGTGAGTATCCATTTGCGACTGTTGTTTTGAGTTTGTCGGTAGCGTAGTGTGTCCAAACAGGCGCGTGCACACGCTGTTCCTTCCTTCTGATTTTAGTTTTGGTTCTCATCGTGCTGTTTCTTTCTCCATCTAAAGCAGGATGACTACGAGCAGAAAGTGCATGTTTGTTTTTTTATATATACAGAAGACATTAAAGCTTTTACTCTATTTACTATAGTTTTCTAAAGTGACACAGTAGGATTTCCAGCTGTTAAAAGCAAAATACCTTGTAAGCTGCTTTTTTAAGAAAAAAAAAATTGGAGTTATCTATAAGCTTATGGACTTTGAACTGATAGGTAAAATGGCAGGTTCTTGCTGTGTTTTAAACTTGTGTACTTAGCTATGCTGGATCCCTTCTCTGTAGGACTATTGATTTTTTGCAGTGTCACCAAAGCACTGTAGAGATGTGCTGGCATGTGTTTTAAATAACCTTTTATCCTCTGGGAATTTTAATTCAGTGGTAACATATTTAATAGGGTTCAATTATAAGTCAATCGATGGTATTCTGTGTGTGTAGTGCTGACTTTCAGAAATGAAGTAAAGATATGGTGTATTTTTCTTTGTTAACAGATGAGTGTCTTCAGATGAATAGCTACTTCGACTTGCCAGCTACAGAATCCATAAATATAGTTATTGTGTATTTCAGGATGGGTGAAACAGCAGAAATCTTACTGTTAAACACCTTATTTTCAGAACGACCACACTCTGCAAACTTGCTGCTGTTTATTGAGATCTCTGGACCTGCTATTCTGCTACTGAAAGATCCTGGGTTTGTAAAGACAGGTATCTCGGGGAAGATGGAGGTGATTTGTGTTGGTATCGAAACGCTCTGAACAGCAGTGAGGAAAGGCATTTTAAATGAGAATGAAAATAATGAAAGATAATCGTGGATGATACATCAATTACTTATCTTGTCCACTTCCACGATAACTGTTTCTGAGAGAGGGGAATTTAACAGGTATTGCCCCTCAAATTTGTTGATATGTGCTGATCTGTCAAAACCAAATTACTATGACAGCCAGTTTATTATGATTTGTTTCTCCAGTCAACCACCTTGAAAAAATATTTCATGCAGCTGGCAGGCAGGACTTTTTTATTTAAAAATTTTCAACACAAGAACTTAAATTTTAAGAAGAAATTACAATCTACCAACCCCCGCCTGTAAAATTGACAATCCCCTGACTTAAAATTGACGTAAAATTGTCGTTCCTTAAATCAAAGGAATATGAAAATAATTTCTAAGATTGGGGGTGGGTTTTTTTGTAGATTTATTGTAGATTTTGTGTACTCAGTTTTTGTCTTAATATTTGTTACATTCCAGCGTTGGTGGGTTGGTAACGTATTTCACATTTATCTTCGAAGTGGACTGCCTGTGTGCTTCTCGATGTCAGGAGGAAGTTAGCAATTTATTGTTAACAAAACAAAATTATTAGAAATGAGTCTGTATTTATTTGGATAAAGAGAAAGAGCCATTGTCAAGGAAGTCAGAAGCACTGAGCAAGTGTTTGGTATCAAATGTCTGTGAGGGCTTAAACATGTTCCTCAAGAATCATAAGGCAGAAGGAGGATTATTGCATACCTGAAACTTTGTCTAATAGAAGAAATTAAAATACACGAGGTTTATTAAAATGAGAGAGAATATCTAAACAGAGGTGACACAATCAGCTTGAGGAAATTTTTTCCCTGTATTATGGCCTTGGAGTGATTCCTTGTATACACCGCTGTGACTGCACTGGAGAACAACTGGGTACTGCAGAGCTTATCCTTGAGTAGCTGAAAGATGAAACTTAGAGCGACATTTGCAACCAGTACATTTCCATCCAGTGACCTTAAAACAATTTAAACCAGCACTTTCTGCCACTGCAGAATTCAGCGTGCTCTCTTGCTGGGGAGGAACGTCACATCCATGCAGCACAGCACTATAAAAAGCAGTGCACAAGCACACTCATGATAATATAGAGAACTCTCCTGTGTGTTATCCCTTTTATTTTCCTGCTACAAAAATAAAGGGCAAGCCTTAAATCTGGCTGAACTGTAAAGTAAAAGCTGAGCAACTGTCATTTTTATTTTGGCTGGCTTCCCTGAAGAATTTCTAAGATGCGAAGCAACCCAAAGGGCCACCATGTGGGAAGTACGCAGAGTTCGCGGGCTCTCTTTATGTCTGCTGTAGTTACTGAAGTCAAAATGCCTCTTGATTCCATTCAGTTACCTTCACTGTGATGCTATTTTTGAACTACCATACATATGCGTGGTGTGCTGCTAAGCATGACCCTGCAAAGGTCAACAGAGCTTCAGGAGCTGGAGGGTGAAAGGAGAATAATGCTCCTACAGGGGAAGAGGTGTTACTTCTTAAATTTGTTGTTGTTGTTTCAGCAGCTATTTTTGCTATTCCTCATTTTCCTCATCTGGGGGGAATCTTCTTTGTGTTGATGTGATCAAAGCTGCGAGGAGGAGGATAATACGAGGACTTTGAGTGTGTCAACATTAGTAAAGAAAAGAGGGGGGGGGAGGAAAAAGTTGAGTATTAAAAATATTTTCATTTGGAGAAATACAGTTTATTTCATGAAAACATCAGTATGCATTTGAATTGAGAAGCCAAACACTGAAATCACTGTTGCACTTTTATGCCATGGGAGGTGTAATTGCTCTTTTGCAGCCCTCCGGTTTTTTTTTTTGAGCTACAATGTTTGTCAGAGTAGTTACCCTGGTTTCCATTGCTCCTGCTATGAATTCAATGGCGTAAAGCAGAGGGAAAAAATGGGGAGATAAATCCCTGGGAAATAATAACTCATTAAAGATGGCAAATCTTATTCTTGAGAGCAGGAGGTGCTAATGAGACAGAAGTGGTTTTGTTCCTCTCTAGCAATGAAGGATCCATCTCAGCAGAGGAGGCTCAAATTGTAAGACATACTATCTGCTTTGGAAACTGGGACTTACCAGTGTCCCTTCCAGGATGGCAGCACCTAACAGCAATTTTACCCAGTTTTTGATAAACCCAGATAGGATCCAGCACCAGACTTTGCAGCTCATGCTTATCTTAATAACAAAAAAGTAATAAATCAAAGCCTTGAGTAGTGTTTTCTAGCAGTGCAAAGAGGCAGCAGGTCACTCCTGAGCTGCAGATGAATTTAGCACATAGCAAAGACTTTTTCTCCTACTTGTTATAAAAGTTTATTTTTTCACCACCTTATCTTTGAAAGGCCTAAGAAATTGGGACTCGGTGCATTTTCTTTTTGTCGTTGTAATCTTTTTTCTGGAGATAAAAGTATTCCTTTCTGACATCGAGGACAACATTAGGGATTTTAGATTTCCCTTTTTAACTCTCTTTTATCAAGAATATTGAACGTCTTGCTCTATATTTTTTCCCTCATGTACAGCAGAGCTCACAAATGCCGAAGTCTCTTGGGGAAACAGCAGTATTTGTTTGGGAACAGTAGGAAGATGGATGAAAATTTGTTAAACACTTACTGATTTATATTTTTTGAGCAAAGCCCATTGTATTGGTTGCTTTCTGAACAGTGCCTACTCCGGTGTTCCTACAAGTTTTATATTAATCAGGGTCCTCACCATGTTCTCAAACACTGGTTGTTGATAGCTTCTAAGGAGGAGCCTTTCCACAGTGTCTTCCTCTGAAGTGTATTTGAATAAAACAACCTGATGAGCAGGTTGCCATGCAAGGTGCTGGCTGAAGAAGTGCTGGAAATGGCACCAGCCCTCTGAAACTGCCCGCATCCCTGCCTCTGCTTTGGCTATCCCTGCAAGGGGGGAATTCACAGCATTTGTCTGGGGACACTTTTCAGAAGGCTGTTTATGCTTGCAAAACCTGCTCAGTAACTCCTCCTGCTCCTCAGCCTTTGTCCCAGACCTTGTTACTCTACTTTCTCTGAGACTAAATTACATGAACTACTTGTTGGAGTTGAGCACTTCACTGCCCATGTCTGTTGACATGGTATTTTCCATTTGCAGGAGCACTTCTCAGGGCTGTACATCCTGAATTTGGACCAGAGTTCACTATTCTATTGCTTATTGAGACATCTTGAATTTGCATCTGGATCAGGAGCTACAGAATGGACTTTGAGGCTGCTGAGATCATAAATAATGATGAGCTATGTGCAACACATTATGAAAATCTGTGTTTTTAAAAATGACCAATATAGGCAGAGCATTGGGCTAAAATGTATGTTCAAACAAATACCAAAAATTGCATTTTGAAATCCATATATTGACTCCTAAGTACCTTACCCAATTTCCTGTTTGTGCTGTGCTTAGTCTGTGTTTCTGAGTCACTTTCATTTAAACTAGAAATATGAGCTGGTCCTTAATAATTTTAAATGACTTTATTATAAAGTATGAAGGAAAAGAAAAAGAATCTTTGTTTTTCCCTTTGTGTACCCACCATCCTTCAGAATTAAGTGTATGAAAATTTACCTAATAAGAAAAAATAGGCATCCAAATTAGGAGCGAAGTTTTTTACCGGGTTTCAGGCTGCAATTAAATGTCCTGTTCTTAGCTGAGGTGTTAGGGGTCGCTTGCTTAATGCAGAAGAGCATGGTGTCTAATTAAATCTGTCTCTTAGCATTCTGCAGTTGCTGCTTCTTGCCACGGAGGGGCTGAGGATTGGGGTATAATGTAGTAGACTTAGTCACCCCTTGGGTTTAACTGAAGAGCTCTACTTAAGGGGTAAGGGATGTCTGTGGGTAGTACATGCTGGTTCTCTTGGTTGTCTCTACGTAAATTACAGGACAGTCAAATCATTATTAAAAAAAGGTATTTCTGAGATGGTGCCATTCAGTAAATTATGAGAAATAGCATCGTTACCGATGGAGGGTCAACAGTTCTTTACCTGCAGGGAGTTTGAGACAAGAATAGATAATAAATAAAGACAGAATGTAAGGAAGCATATAGACGCATCATCTCCCTTCGGCCTGTAAGGTAGCTGGCTGGGACTTCCCCCATAGAAACGAGGTGAGATTAGGTGTCTCCAGAAGCAGTCCACGTGATTAGAATAGGCTATTATTCCAAATAACCTTTTCAAACAACCTAGTTGCTCTCCATCCTCTGTAAGGAAGCCCATGGACACTAGTGGGCGAGCTAAGTTAGGCGGCTAGAGCGAGATCAAAGAGTTTCCTTGAAACTACAATCATGCAACTCTGCAAATGTGAAGGAGGTGACCTTGAGGATGTTCCACAAGATGTGGAACAGACCACATTTCAAAGTTTCTCCTTTGGATGCATGGCAAAGGTCAGGCAGATGTCGTGTGACAGACTCCTTCAGGGACCCTGAAGACTATCAGTGGTTTTACCATTTCTTTCTCGCAGAACAGCAGACTCCTGGGCTCTAGTTAAACCTCATGTTCTGCTTTCAAAACATGCAATTCAGATGCGTGCTAGTTTCTGTCACAGCACTGAAATACACTGTTGCTTTAATTCTCTATAGTTAAAATGTAGTTATATTTATTCCTAGGGCTGGTAGGAAAATTAATACTTATTTAGCATCAGTTCGCAGAGTTCTCTTGGAATGACAAGTAGTACTTAAAAAGAAAGGGGTTTTTCCTTTCTTTTTTTTTCAGTGCAATGTAAAATCAGAATTACACTCAGATTCTAAAGCGACTGAAACCAAATGTTGTGAAAGCTGAAAACATGATCAAAAGACAAAACAAAACCTGTTTTGTAGAAGACCCTCAAAATCTGAAAAATGAAAACCCCCTCCTACGTTGTTACATAAATGTAGGTCATGGTTTCAACTCTTATTTTGTGAAGCATTGATGCGTGGAGTTGGGTGGCTCTTTGAGAAAATGTGACTATTCCACTCCAACAGTGAGAAACAACACACATACGTAAGATATCTTCTTTCATGCACAATAACATGTTTTTGGGAAATGTACCACTGGTGTAGATGTAAAAAGAGGAGGAGAAGCCTCGTAAGCGTGCCATAAACTCAAAAATACTGTCAGTCTCATGAGCTGCAGCGATTTTGCTGTTTGTTTTTCTTAAATGCACTTTATTAGGTTCCTCATGCTTCAGAGATAGTTAAAGCACATCACATTGGTGGTTTCAGTCTTCTAATTGACTCTCTTTTTTTTTCCTCAAGAAGTCTTCATTAAAGGGAAGTGATTTTGCGGTCGATACCTTATGATTTGTTATAATGCAAATAACATTTAGCACATCTTGTAGACCATCTGAAGAATTCCCACAAGCTTCCCAGCAAATGTCATCTTACTTCTGAATGAAGCACTGCATTCCTTTTGCTTTCCCACAATTTGTCATGCTTCATACTCTGCTACATCTGCCAATTCTCATTGTCCTCACTGGCAGCAGCTGTCAGCATGCCATTTATATCTTCAAAACTCTTGGTGGCAGCATCCGCTAAGTTACAGGCTTGAAAAGCAACCTGAGCAACTTCCAGATGTACATCTGTGCGACTTCATGCTGCTGCACGCTCACGTAGCACCACAAAATCCCTTAATTGCCCTGGAAAGGAAGAGCACAGCTGGATGCAACAGGGTGGCCACCAGGTCCAGTAAAGTCGGCGTCATCTCCTACGCTGCTTTGAGCGACTGGTATGGACAGTGACGGAGTTAAATCACTCAGAGAAGCGTTCACATAGCGAATCTAATCACCATGAAAAGACAATGCAGGCCAGCTAAAGAATTTTCTTCTTTTGTTCTCTCAGCTGAGTAGATGCTTTTCTTTGTAGGGTCTCATTTATTGCAGACTCATGACTGCTCCTGGATTCTTCCCAAAGCGAAGAGCTGGGGATATATGATACAAACTGTGGACAATTCCTGCTTTTGAGAACAGAGTTGGGGATAACTTTTAGTCTGTTCCACTGCATTATAGTTAGTGTATCAGTTGAAGGGGTATTTTGCAGCTTTTTATTTTTATTATTTGGGGGAGATTAAGGTGTTTCTTCTGATTCTCAACCTCTCATTGAGTCTGCGTCTGCCACAGATGCCGATATATTGTAATTCAGTCACTGTTTTTCCAGAGTCACAGCCACTATTGTAAAAAGTGGAATAAGTTATTCTGGTCATTAATTTTATCTAACACAAAAATATTTAACTTAGGAGAAGTAGTTCCAGTTTGAGGCATGTTTCAAATAATCATTAGTTTATTGTTATTAATGCTGTTTACTGCTATTTTATGAATTTGATAATTTTCACTTCATTTTTTTCAATTCTAAGTAAAAGGGGTGAATTCTAATTCTAAGTAAATTCTAAATAAAAGGGGAGAAAGGCAAAAAAATGAGTTTTGCATATTTAAAATGAAAATATTTCTAAATGTTATATTTAATATTGCAAGTAAGAACATATAGGCCCCAGATTTTTCCCTGCCTCAGCTTGAATATTGACCTTCAAGGCGGATGACAGAATGGTTCAGGTGCTGCATGGGATGTTTGGGGTGCAAGAAAAGCCAACAGAGTCTGTGAACTCATGTACCTGACAGCTGTCAGGGAGCTGGTGAGGGTTCCGTGACAGCATGAAAGGTTTGCTGGCAGCACTACTTCTTGTGCAGATGTTTTGCGTCTTCTCCTGTGCTAAGGAAAACGTGGTGAGCTCTTGGTGGTTCTCCAGAGAGGAGTTAATCGTCTGTGATCTTTTTAAAACAGGTGTTCTTAAGGCAGAGGAAAGAAAGGTGGGGGATGAGTATTAGTGTCAGTTACTGGGTTTATGACTCTGGATGTTCTCGTCCTCCGGAGTTGGCTGTGATCACTCCTTAGCTGCTTGGTGGGGAAGGGTTTTGTTACGTCTGACAATTCTGATGGCGCTATTTGCTAAGCTTGTGTTTATGGATTAAAAAAAAGTAATGAAGTGACTATAGTCTGAACCGGTAAGCTCCCCATCAGTTAGACTGGGCACCTGGAGATAGCAGCCCTGGAGCCATCAGCTTAGCCTGCTCGAGAGTTTGCTGCAGGGTAGTGATTTAGCAGCACTTTTCCTGGATGAAGAGTTTACAGTGCTGTTGGGCTCAAGTTGCTTTGGGCTGCAGGAGCAATTCCACCCCCAGGCAGTCTAGCTTGTTCAACTTTCTTTTCTGTTGAAAGGCATTTGGAGGACTCTCTCTTTGCCAGTGTAGCCGTGGAGGGTGGGATGGTCACCAGAGGTGGTCGGGCATGGTGCAAGGAGTCTATGGCTCCTCGGAATAGTTGGCCCTAGCAAGTGGCATTGGGCTGTGTCAGTAGGTTATGGTTTTGCTTGGGTAGGTCAGTACAGAAGTTTCCATAACAGACTGCCTGTAATTTTCTAGAGTTGTCAATATAGAAGTTTTCTACTAATTTTGGGTACAATCTCCGACTTGGCAACACTGTAGTTATAGAGTAGTTTAACGGTGGGTCTTTGATTATTGTCTAAACAATAGGATACATCTACAATAGGATACATCTACAATAACTGTCTCTCTGCTATTATTTTTTGCAATGCTTTCTGGCCCTGATGCCTGGATGAATACCCTTCCACGACCACATAGATACTGCTTGTATTTTAGTGGCTTCTACCTGAATTAACTTCTCACCGATTATCCAGATTCAGCTTTGCTCAACAAGGTCTATAAAAGCTGCTTATTTACTTTGCTTTCAGAGAGGTTTGAGTTCTGCTATTGAAACCTGCTGAGACAGCATGTTCAGCAGCCAAGCTGCAGTCCCTGTGTCAGAGTAGCTGTATCCTAAAGTGTTGGTGTTAGGAGAGGTGCTACCTTGTGATAAATGGAATTGTCTTATGCCTGGTGTTTGGGTAAGAGTAGAACCACATCATCACTGAGAATTGTCTTTCATATTTTTTTTATGTGTTTTATCTGTAAGCAATGTCTGTTATCTGCAGATGATGTGGTTTTCTCTTGCCTCAGAAAAATATCATTAGCTCACGCTACAACAGCTTGTGCTTTTGTTTTTTGATACTTCCAGTTTATCAGCCAAAACTGAGGATTAGCATGCATAAACTAGTGGATCACATGAAGGCCAAACACAAAGTTACCCCAAATCACCACGTATCCCACCTAGCCTTCCCTGGCTGCTGTTAAAACACCTCCCTCTTCTTGGGGACTGAGGTAACAGGGGCTATCACCCTGGGCTCTGTGTCCTGCTGCACATCCCAGAGCATGCTGGTCTCTGTCTTTAGCTCCTCTTTCGTACACGTTTATGAAAGAGCTTTGCACAGATGGGTAAAGAGTTTTCATCTGCATTTCTCCATGGTTTGGTGTCATTACATCAGGAGGAGTAATTATTTCTATCAGCAAGATGGTGACAGCCACCACATATTATGGAAATTTTCTTCAATGAAACTTTAATTTTTTTTCATTTTGTTTGATTCTCATTGCAACACAAAGAAAGCTTAGAAATGTAATTGTAATCTCTAGAAGAAATATCACCAGCCCAGCTATGAAGTTGAATCACATTAGAGCACTGGAAATAGAGCCACCTATAAAAGAAAATGAGCAGAAACACAATCACAGCTTGAGTAGTTGTCGTTTGTCAAGGAAGGGGAGTCTGTGCTGAGCTACCAACAACTGGCCACCAGGAGAAAAGACGTTTCGACAGTGACGGCTTGTAGCCTGCCAATGTTGGAAAACTCATGAGGTAGTTCTCTAACAGCAGCAATTATGTCGTTGTTGAGCACGTGGTGTACAGTTACGCTGCTTAATTTCATTTGTCTGACATGTTTTATCTTTTGTGGGACCGGGTTAACCAGTTGAGCCCTGCTAATACAGCCAGGTTAGACCGTGAACAACCAGCGAAACCGTTTCTAAACTCAAGGGTTCAACTTGTAAAACTTTGTGCTTTGCTGCCAAACACTAAAGCTGGTGGCATGTAGGGAATCGCAGATGGGATATTGATACAGCTATAATGTTCTAGAGAAAATCTTTGAAAAAGTTCAGGTTACTTTATGTAATGAATGTGTTCATTCGTGGCATGAACCTTTCCCGAGGTTCTTGGTGCTCACTGAATCACAGTTCTGTGTAACCCAGTTTCAGATATTTTTTTATTATCCTTTTTTTGGCTTTTCATACAGTTGCTCTGTAGTAACATACAATAACTTCTTGCAGACAGTAGTAATAATATTTTATATTTCTATATCCAATAATAATAGACTGTTCTAAATTTTTTTTAGTTGAACCTCACAAAAGCCTTGGACAAATGGAGCTTTACTGGATTGAGACACACACAAGTTCACTTTTGAATCCTGTTCTTCACGTATGCTTTATAAACCTAAAACTTTCCTATTGACTAAATCTCATTAACTCAATGGTTCATGTCAGCATCTTTCTCACCTCTGCACTCTGAATACATATAGATGTCATGTAAGGGTTTCATAAAAATATGAGATAAATGTAAGCCTGCAGCAAAATACGTGTGTGTTCATATTCCAGTATTGCTGCAGAACAAAATTAGTCCAAGACACCCCAGAAATGAGTGCAGAAATGATCATGTTAACTGTGCAATCTTTTACATTTAAAAACAAACCATATTTTAGATTGGAAAAGAGAAACATAACCTTCTGACATGTGAGACTGGGATAATTATCTTTTATTAGTATTTAATTGTATTGCATGAGTGTGGAGATATTACCTGGAAGTAATTACCAGTTCAAAACAGAGGTGTAATTTGTTGAATGCTTTTATATCTGCAAAGTCAAGATAATTGGCTTATCTATGAAAATATGCACTTGCCTATGGAATAGAATAAAAAAACGTTTTCCTCATAACTTCAGTAAGTACTAGTTTAAACATTACTTAAATATTGTTAGGTAGTTTCTTGCAATACCTTGCGGGCATCATCAAATCCTTCATGTGGAAAAGGCCACGCTGAATGGGTGGCCTCTGAATTTACCTCCATGTAAGGAGCTGCAAGAAGATTTTTAAATTAATAAATCTCCTACTGATTTTGATCATCCTAGAATAATTTAAGCTGTGAGATACAGCTTCTGAGGAGCACTTCTACTGCATCCACATTTCCACTGCTCCCTTTAAGAACTCTTCAATGCCAGGATGGAAGGAGTGAATTTTTCCCCCCAGACACTAAGTGTATGTTTCAACCATGATAACTGATGGAGAACTTCATGGAAAAGGACAGTTCCAGTGGTGCTGTCCCATGCTAGTCCCAGCTGCTGCTATTTCTGCCATTACTGGTTCATCCTGGCTGTTTTTGTGATTGCTATAGGGATGTTGTGTCTGCGAGCAGGAAAGGAGAGAAGATTTATTGTGAGAGGTAGGGAGCAGCTCACAGCAGCTCAGACTCGTGGATCGTGTTGTGGGAGCATGGGACTATTGGGAAGAGATGGTATTTCAGGGTTAGAGGATACTTCTTATGTGTGACAATCATACACGTATGATAATTGTACGTGTTAGGTCCTGCAAGAGGTGAGACCAGAGATGCAGGGTTTGAACAGAGAGGTAATAATTTTTTAATTAGAATAGCTGATGTGATTGAGAAGTTGGTGACCTTTTGAGCTTCACATTCATTTATCTGGTCCTGAGAGCAGATTGGTTCTTTTCCACCCCACCAGTTTTTCTAAAAACAAGATCCTGCCTCTGCTGAGCACTTTAAACAAGATTTTCTTTATTTTTTTTTTAAGCTCATAGAGCTGTGTTTTGTGAGACCTAAATGGGGACAATAGCAAAATTTATTTCTATGTGTGATGATAGAGCTTGGTATCTTTAGAGTGAATTATAAGGATGTGAAATTTGTGCCAGACACACAAAGCCATGGCTCAAGCTGCAGTCATCTCTGACCTCCCCACACATCAAGGCAAATGGCTCAGGTTTGACTTTTTCTTGACTGAGTTCACACCCTTCAGTGGGCTTGTGATGCTTAGTTCTGCATAAGGACTTCGATGCTGGCTTAGGTACATCGGTGCTGGCTTTTTTCCTTTTGAGGCAGAGGCTGGAGGGAGGGGAGGGAGTGGCTGCATCTCTGAACATTATTCCAAAAGGCACAAACCATTGGCTTAGGGCCTTCTCTCGCTGTTGCTGTGTGTGTTGGTGAGCAGTAAAATCATATGTTTGGGGGGTGTCTAGGGACTTGGAATTCATCCTTTTTGGTGAACTGAGTCAAAACTGGCTTTAAGATCCCATTAACTCTGGTAGGAGTCACTGCAGTGTCACTGTTGTTCATACCTTCAAGGCTGTTTCAGCCATTTTTAAAAATTAAATGTTTTACATTAAGAAATACTTTAAAATAAGGGGGATTGTCTAGAGAAAAAGTAGGTAACAATTAGGAGCTCTTAACTGCTCCCAACAGCAGTGTGTGAAATTGAAGCGGAGCTTGGCTGAACTGGCTGATGGTAGTCAGGGAAAGTGATGTGATGCCCAGAAAGCTGTGGGATGGACCAAAATATGAATTTCTGCAGCAGGTGACTGGGAGGAAATGAGTTTCAATGAACAAACTAAATGTCTTGATTTGAAAGATGGCTTTAAAGATGCCTACTCAAAATTAAACCGAAGCAGCATTTTACTGTGAAGTCCCTGGAGTTCTCTGAAAATCTGCTTGAAAATTATCTATTACCAAAACCAAAATACATCAGTTGGATGTTGCAGTGTAAATTACTTTGATTTGCAGCATTCTTACATTGATAAAAAGACAAAAATGAGAAAGAAAAGGGAAAAATTATTCTTAAGAATGAAGTTTTCTCAGCTGTAGTTGTGATCACTTGTGACAAAGGAAATGTGTGTTGGTGTTTCTGGACAAAGTAGTGGAGAACGTGTGTTCAAACACACGGTATCATTGCTTTCACTACCAGCACCTTATTTCGGTCACTCATTACTGGCTGATAAACATGGAGCAGAGTTGAAATCTAAGCAGAAAGGAACGGCAAGTCAGTAACAGGAAGCGTTTATTGTTCAAGAGATTTACTGGAAAAACTTCTGTGCAGTATATCACAGGCAGAACTTGGTGAGTACCTTCCATCGTACCACGTGTATTTTAAACAGCTGGAAGAACTGCTCTGCTACCACTCAGGACAAAGAAAACTACCGCTCTGCCAAAGAGGAAAATACCTGCTATTGTGCTGATGGCGCTGCCAGCGGACTCTCGCTGTCAGAAATAGTTTTGAGCTTGGCTCAGGTGAAAGTGGTGAAGTTGTGCTGACATAAGCTGGAGAAGAACAGTTGTGATTTCAGTCTCAGGTATTTCTGTTTCATAGAAAATCACAGGGGTTGTGTGAGAGGCATAATTTCAGGTAAGCATTTAGTATTTGATACGGTGGCTCTTAGTACTGGTGTCACCGCTAATAAAAGCATCAGGAAAGTTATGCTAGAGAATTCTGCTTGAGTCTTTCTTATTTTAACCTACTGAACGTGTAACCACTTCTCGTAAAATTGCTTAGCCTTGACAGCTGCTATCTCACTAGGATAAGCTTCATTTGATGGTTGCTTAGGACCAAGAGGGTAAGACCTGTCAAAAAGTAAGACTCGCATCTCTTTAGTGTGAGAGAGGAATTGAATGTAGGTCCTCTTGGGCCTCTGACTAACCTAACTACCAAGCAGCCAAATACATGGAAGATGATATTTTCTCCTTCAGCTGCTCCTTTTTTTTTTCTAGCTGAGAAGAAAAAAGAACCCTAGTTGATTAGGAAGTTGTGATCTTTACGCTTGGGTCCTTGACAGATATGGGAATTTAGAGACCGTGATGGATAGAACAAGGGAATTGTGGTATTTGTTTTTGGCTGGTTTGATTCTTTTTATTTTTTAAACCCTGTTTCCTGTGTCCTCTAATGAATTTATCCAAGTGACACCAGAAATTCAGTATACTTAAAATTTAGCCTTTTGAAGTATGAGTATCATTAAAAGTCAATTTTAAACTTAAGGCAACCTCTGGTGAAAAATTTACCCTGGGACAAGTGTCAGGAAAAATGAAGCTTTGCAGGCAAAGTGTGCTGAGATGCATGGTTGTTTTGGGAAACACTTTTACTTGGTAGCACAGAAACTGCAGACACAGTTGATTGCTTTTCACTGCAGAATAAAGTTTAGTTTTTCAAATTCCCTGGTAGCTGGTAGCTTTATTAAAGGCTTTTAGCAAGCAAACGCAGCTAACAGGGCTTTGGTTCTTAGTTAAGTGGAAGTTATTAAAACAGTTGTCTTGAAGGTTTTGTAAAAAAAAAAAAGGCATAAATAATTGAGGTTCTATATAAGTTAGGAGTAGTAAGAGTAGGAAAATTGTCTGTCTTAATAACAGGCTTGACAAGGGAAGGCAATAAATCATTTCTAATTACTAGGCTTGTCGATTATATGTTTCCTCATTCTAATCTTCCAAATAGCATGCTAAGCTCAGAGTTCTTTGTAAATGACACTGCTCCTCTGATTCGGTTTTGTAGGATGTGTCACATCGCAGAAAGACATGGGTGTCCATCAAAATCACTTTCCTGCCTTTCAGATCACGATCAACATTTTGTTGAAAAAGATGGCAGACATTCTTCAGCCATCTGGAATATTGCTGTTGTTGAATATTGCTGGCTTCAGTTCTTTCAAGGAAAAAAAATGGACAAAATGGATTCTTGGTGTGGTTAGTCTAACAAATCAAACCTTGGTTACTTTGGTTTGGTTTAAAGTCTGTCATTCAGTTTCCATATTTGAAAAGAGGATTATTGAAAAGTGAAGTCTTTGAGGATGGTGTAGGAGAGCCTGAGGTAGCGTGGCAGGAAGATCTTCCCCTTCCATCATTTTAGGAAAATATCTAGTACCTAATGCTAAAAAAATAATGGTAATTTTCTTTTCCTGAAAATTAAATTGGATCTTTTATCCGGTTTTTATTTTATATTTTACTGGATCTAGTGAATAACTAGAGGAAGAGAGCTTAGATCTCTGTCTTACTCCTTCCAGTGTTTTTGGCTGGCTGTTCTTCCCTGGGCAGAAGGGATAAAAATACTCAGTGATCCAGCATATCTGGTTAACTATACGGCTAAGAAGTAGGCTACATGGTCGCAATCAAGTGGCCTTTTGGTTTTGCTTCTTGTCTGACTGCTGTGTTGTCACATAAGCACAGTGTACTGATTAAAAAAAAGAAAAAATACTTAAGGCAGTGCTGGGGAACGATATTTCTAAGTCAAATTGCTTTCTTAGTGCTTCTCTGAGGGCTACAGATTATATACTTATACCCAGGAGGTTACATAAAAGCAGGTTTTAGTTTTAAGCCTATGCAATGTGATACCTTTATATTTCTCAAAGTTGTTTACTGCTAAATTGGCAGAAAGTGTGGCCCACAGCATGTGTAATTACAACAAGAAACCAAACCCCTGGTTTTGCAATGCTGACTGCTGTAGGCAGTCATTTGCTGACATAAGGAGTCACTTGAATGATGTAATTCCCCGTCCCCCAACCCGGCAGGCTGCATATGGGAGTGCAGGTTTGCAGGTCTCACCCAGAACCAGCCTGGACAGAAGTTGGACACCTGGTCCTTAGGAACTGCACTTGGACCATGAGCTGGTTTCCCATGGGTCACTGTACAGCCATCAGAGCAGTGATGACTTCGGGTGTTAATTAGGTGTTTTAAGTCGTGGGGTTGTTCCCTGTTGTTAGCACTCGTTGCCTTTCTGCAGCTGTAATTTTGGGTAGTCCATTGGTAGTCTGTTCTCCCGAGGTGGGGACCTCACTGGTGGGTGCAGAAGGCTGCTGCTGGCAGTTTTTCTGACTAGATGCTGGTTTTGTGTCGTGAGAACCGAATTGCCATCACTTCTGCATGGAGATTAAGTTTGGTTGTTTTTGGTTTTTTTTTTTAATCTGCTATTGTCCATGAAGTTTACGTACCTACTTGCAACTCAGGAAAAATTAGTCTGAAAACCCCATAACAACTGCTCGATTTTGTACCCTGTAGCTGTTACACTGCACATGAGAACCCAATATATTTATTTGCTACAGTACCACACCACACATTCCTTTAAAAGACAATTCTTTTGGGGTTAATGCGGTGGCCAGGCTCTGGTGTGTGGTGGAACAGTATGGGTGTCGTGGATTAAGTTTGGTGGTTGGTTTCTGTTCCTTTCAGCTGGCAATAGATGGAAGCGCTGGAGAGGCAGCACACCAGACGCCAAGAGAAAGAACAACTTGCTCGCAGTTGATGATACCTCTGGCCAGCAACCAGAATGCACTGATGAGGTCTGGAAGAGCTGTCTCCAGCCCTCCCCAGCTGTGGAGATGGCTGTTACATCTGCCCTTAAGGGAAGGAAAAAGTGAAGAGTGGAAAATTAGAATGTCATGCAGGATAATTGGTCCTGAACTAGTTTTAATTTAATTCCTTTTTTTTTTTTAAATTAAGGGTTTGGGGTGGCACAAGACGATGACAGTAAGCAAATAATAATGCCTCGTGACTTGCAGGTTTAGGGAATATATGTTGCAAACTGTGACATTATGGACAGAATACAGATTGATTTATTTTTTTGCAATAGATTGAGGCTATCTGTGGTGTGGTGGCTTAACAGATATTAAAAACAGTGATTTGGGGGCTTTATTTTCTTGATTTCACCTAGTTTATTTTTTAAAATCAGAAAAAGGATCAAGTTTCTGTGGAAAAAATGATGTTAAGAGTTCTTATAAAGAAGCTGGAGGTGTGGTGGGAGAAGCTGGGAACCACTTCTGTGTGTACCCTAACCACATATGGTGTGTTAGGGTAATCGGAAATACTTCAGCAATGGATTTGCAAAGCTGTTTAAAAATGTCTTTCCTTCTCATATTTAAGAGGACTGTTATGCGCCTCTTCAGCTCTGACTTTGTTCACGCAACGGGTTTAATGCAGCTCACAACAGTGCTGCAGGGAAGTATCTGCAGCAACATTTCTAAAGTATTTTGTCACTGATATGATGCAAGTCTTCAGCCACACCAATAAAAACCCAATATAATCAGTTGAAATATTGGCCATTTTCTCTCCAAGCTACTATGACTAAATGACTTTTAACAGTCTAGTATAAAAATAACAGACAAAGCCCCTATCATGATTAGGTACACATAGTACGAGCATACTGAGGATTTAACCTTGTTTCTGTTTATCCTATTCTATGATCGATATTCAACACGCTGTTTTGGAAGGAGTTTTAGCCGGTGGATTAGATGCGATGCTATGGAATTGCATCAGCTGACCGACCATGAATAATCTGAAACAAGAGCAACCCTTTTTTTTCCTGACATCTCACCCATTACTCTGTCTCATGATTTTGGGTCTGAACTAAAACGCATGTGAACAGCAGTCCAAAAGTGAGGAATAATCTTCCCCCTACGAAGACCCCTGCAGTAACATGGAGTAGGTGTTTATGGTTTCTAATGACCATGTAAAGTTGCGTTTCATTAACTCACACCATTTGTTTGTGACTGGAGTTCGTGTCACTTTAGGGAGCGGAGAAGGACACAGGTTGTGAAAAGTCGGTGGTCCTGAGATGACCTGCGGTGAAAACCACAACGGAAGCTGGTTGGACGTGGCAGTGCAAACGGTTTACCCACTGCAAGAAATCTTGAATCAAACTATGTTGAAAGAAAGTTCTCAAGGCAGCTGTTGTCAGGAGTCAGAGACTTTTTCCTCAGCCTGAAAAACATGTAAAACTTCCAGAGTATGGGTGAATGACAGCGTAAAGAAATGCATCTCTTCCACCACCTCTTTTTGCCTGAGCAGCTGGGCTGTTCCTGGGTTATCTTGTTCAAACGTGTGTAGTCCAGAAAGGCATAATAATCCACGTGCTCCTGTCTGTGCCACGAAGCTCCAGGCAAAATGCCTCCAGTACTCTCCCGGGGCAGTGATACTCCATGTGGTACCCAAATGGCCCATAAATTATTTGCTCACCTGCTTTGAATATTTACAGCTTTGGTGAACGAGACCCTGTATAAAGCTGATGACATTGTATTTCATGTAACCCAAGAGTTTCATTCTTTGATTGACTCAACATTCTGAATTCAAATTATCTTAACTATGATTTAAATGGTGTCTTAGTGTGGGAAGATGATAAACAACATCCTAGCAGAAATTTGTCAGTAAAATTCTCTCTAAAAGACTAATCAGGGCACAATTCGAGATATTAAAGGTTTTGAGGGAGGGTTCTTCGCCTTTTTTATCAGGGCAAGTTATGTGCTTGGACTTGCAAGTCTAAAATCAAATTAAGCACATCAGAGGACTAAAAGTGCAAGGTAAAAACTGTTGGCAAAAAATACATAGTCACACCAATCTCTAGGCCTCCTTTCAGTGCTCAGTTAAAACATTGTAATGAGAATATAAAAATCAACTAAGGTATCAGCTTCATAATGCACCAGACATGGCTTTTTTGTTTCAAATGGCGTTTAGTACCGATCAGAATAAGACAGAACTCAGCAACTAGATTTCTTCTGTCCTGGACTCTAGCAGAACAATTTCACCACAAATGGTATTTTAACTCTGGCTGATTCACATTTTAATTGAAATCTAAATTTTTCTAACTAAGCTGTCATTATAGAAAGTTCACTGAGGTGCATTTCCATGTTAGGAATTAAAGAAGGTGGAGCTGGGAATACTTCCAGACCAAGTGTCTTTCGCCCTTTGTTCGACTGTTCTGTGATCGTATAGATTGACTGTAAACAATTTTGTATCCAAAGGATGAAAGTCAAATATGAATAAAGGATGAATAGATTTCATTCAGAGGGGTTTAAAAGATAAATCAGAGAATGGGAAATAATAGGAGAAGAACTATGACTCAACTATAAATTTTTGTATTACAATGCTCTTAGATTTGTTCACTTTTCTCTGCAGGTCTCCTGAATTCCCTTTTTTTCTGACACACAAATATATGTTTGAGTTATCCGTCACAGGTGAGTGGACCCACATTCCAAAGACCTTCCTCTGGTGGCTCCTGAGAGAAGTTAGTGCAAATATCAGCTTCATCACAAAGAACTTCCAGGAGTTCAGCATTTTTTTTCCCCTAAACCCAAAATTGTGCTACTTTGTGGTATAGAAGGTGGCTGCTTGTGATATCGTGAGGATTCAGTGAGGAAAGGTTTTTCAAGAGTTAAGTGTGCCTTTAATCTGCGCTCTTGGGGTTTCTTGAGATCCTGTTTTAAAAATGAAAATCCCAGCAGTGCACTATGGTTCTGTATTTCCCCTCCGCACTGTTTCACAGGGCTGCGCCCAGCAACTTGCAACAAGCACGGAGGTAATTTCATTAGCAGGTCATTTCATGGCTGGGAGACACAGAAGTGGTGTGAGGATGAGATCTTCATGGATAGGAAATTATGTCCTTGGCTCTGTTTGAAGGAAACTCATTTTTGATGGGTGAATGACAGAGACCAGTGCACAAGATTTTTAACTGAAGGTCGGTCTATTTATTTTTCCTGAATTTTGCTGGAGTTTGGGGTATTATTTTGCTTGGTGGCTTTTGTTTGATTGGGAATTTTTTTCCCATGGAAATGCAATTTATTTGGTAGAAAATGATGCACTAGTATCTAGATATATTTCACAGGAAAATAAATAATAATAATAAAAAAATTAGGGATTACCTAGCTCTTAGTAGTATTGAAACTAGTTCGTACAATATTCTAAGTAGTCGTTCTGCCATAGTGACCCTAATTAACTAAACCATGCTAATTAAACATATATAAAGGGGAGAAACTTCCACCACACTTAAACTTGTAAACGAAGTTTTGTATAATGAATAGTCACATATATATTTATTATAGAACTGATTCTGATATCGTTGCATTAAAGAAATACCTTGGTCTGCAGTATACCAAGAAAGATGAAAAGAAATTACTACTCTCAGGGTTCAAAGACAAGACTCTTCTCTCTATGTGACTAGAACTTCTCTAGAAAGGTTTTACTTGTTTAACCCCTCTAGGGGTTAAAGCCTCACAGGTTTCTTGAAAAACCTGACGTTCCTCAGGGCCTGCTATGACCATAGGATGGCTGCCCTTGGCTTCTCTTTGATTAGTGCTCAAGTGGTACCGTAAGTTCTTTAGTCTTGACTGGAAGAGCACTGAAGTCAGTAAGATCCTGGATCAGGTCCTTACTAAAACCAGTCTCTAGAGCACCCATCGATCAATGGTTCAAACGCTGCTGTTGATGATAGGGATAGTTACTGCTTCTGGCACCATGCATTTATTTGCAGATGAGCAATAAGAAATACTTTGCAGTGAAGTTACAGAAACTCCTCTAGCATGGTGTTGTGTTCTCTGTTTTCACCACCTACCTTCGGTCTAAAAGAAGGGATGCATTCATGCAGCATATCTATGCACAGCTCCAGAGATTTTAAAGAGTATCTTGTCTAACAAAGGCTTATGAGAGAGAAAACTCCTTTTGTTTGCCTTGTTTAAGGCCAGAAGAGAGTATGCAGCCTGACCTTCTGTAAATGTCAAACCTGAAGAGCTTCTGACTTGTTCTTTGCGTCTGACAGGAGCCATCCAGTCATTTCTGTTACTGTTCCAATTGTTCTGACTTCTGATGGGCTGTTCCAATAGTTCATTAACTTAGTTATATTCACTTCAAGGCTAATTTGCCATCCTCAGCCTCCATCCAATTTTTCTATTGGGTGACAAAATTATGTTGTTAATGTTCAGTTCTCAAAATTCATGTCGTGTTCCGTGCAGATGCTGTCGCAGAGACAGTGGAAGTCTGATTAAAATGGGAGACATTCACATACCACAGCCTGTTCAGAACCTTGAGTATGGACACACATAATTCATGTGCATTAAACAATTATTTTGATAAATACAATTTTTGACCATATAGGCCAGAACATAAAGCTAATAGATAGTTAAATGTAATTAATCCTTCAAATAACTTCTGACAAGTTGATTAAAACATTTGCAGGCGGATTCTGTATTATGCCTTTGCTTTATTTGTTGGTGTAAACATCACGGCAGCTGTAACATCAGTGGTACCCGCTGATCACACAGAGTGCACCGACGTTCGCTGTACCTCCTGCATGACCCACTGCACTTCCAGGCTAGCTGAGGTGGTGGATTCCCGACTCTCGATTCTATGCTGAGCAGTTTGTGACTCTGAAAATAGAACTTGCTCTGCAAGACAGTGATGGAAGGATCGATATCAGGAAGTATATGGGTGAATTGTCCTTTCTGAGGGTAGTCACGAAATAGTTGGTGATATTCAACCAGTCAGACTGCACCACTGCTTTAAGCACCCATAAGCTGTAATTAAGCAACCCCAGCTGACAGGCAGCATGTTTCCATAAGCTCACGGCACATCTCGGGAGCCTTTGAGATAAAGTGGCTTTCAGACTGCTCCCTCCTTTTACTCTGGGCCCATAGACTCAGAATTGATTTGACTTTCAGCAGTTCCTTCCCTCTGCCAGGTGCAATTATACGTCCACGCTGTGCAAACAAAAGGAAATCACAAAGTATTTAATGTTTCCTTTTTTGTCTCAGAATCAAACTGGTTTATGTGGCAACAAAAGACACGGTCTCGAAAGCCACTGCGTGGATCTGACATTCAAGGAAAGGCAGTTAAATATGGCTGATTTCCCAGACCTTCAATATAAAGAGGTGTTTCCCAGGAGGAATACTGCTGATGTACAGTCCAACGCATGCCTTTTTATTTATTTTTTTTTAATATAGAGCCTTTCATTGAGAGCATTGTATAATGCTTTATAGCAAGTGTGAATTACAAGCTATGGGTAGTAGCTTGACAACTGCACAAAAGGAGCGCTGAAGCAGAGAGCTGGGATTTAGGGAGGGCATAAAAACGGGGAAGGGGCCATCAGTGTGGCAGCTCAGGTGTGGGCAAATCCTTTCCTGGTGGGCTCAAAACTGGATCTGTGCTGGCAGATATTCCACTTGCGATGGGCGATCTGGGAGAGAAACAAGAATCTGGAGTCATGGTAATGCCCCACTTTTTTGCCACTTAAGTCATGAGTGAGGTAAGTGGGGAGGGAATGGGTGGATGCAGAAGCAGGAGAGGATGAAACTGCTGTAACCCCGAGGAAGGTTTCAAAGCACTTTGAAGCTGCGGCTCTGTGGGACCTGAGCGTGGCACAGCAGAAACGATGGGAAAGTCAATGGTGATGGGGAATTGTCTTCACAGACACTAGAAAATTAGAATGCGATACAGGTTACTTTTATAGGGTGCTGGGTGGGGTGGTGTTACTGTCCCAGATCTGTGGCTTTTTCAATACCAAGAAGAGTAAAAATCTTACATTGTTGCCAGCCTTTTTTCCCCTCATATAATTATTTTGCTTTAAACACTGAGAGTTAATGAGGTTAACAGAAAAAAAGAGACAACTATTACTGATTTGCTTCTCTAGTTAAATGGATTTTCATAGAGCACAGACTTTAAAAGTGAATAGTATAATTTCTTAAGAAAATTGGAACAGCTAGCAAGTATAGGAAAGTGTTTAGAGAGTTATTTGGAGTTGTATTTATCCAATGGAAAGAAGTTTCCTGTTTCCTCTTCTGCCAGGGGTAGGAAGCAGACCGAAGGCCTCATCGATGCCTGCAACACGAATGCTAGAAGGGACAATCTGGTTTAGTTATGCTTTTGAGCACACTTTAAATCTAATTCTAGAGCAGAATAAAAATGAATGCTCTGTTTTGCGAATGCATCTGCTGAGCCTGAGTTTCCATACCAGATGGCTTTGTATTATGTTAAAACTCAACGTACAGTATGCTACTGGATCTGCTGAAAGTGACCTTGGTTTTTTTTTCTGTGTAAGCACAAAACATGACATTTATTAATTCTGACATGCAAAAATGTTCGTCTTTCTAGCCTGTTGTCATACTCTGTTTTACCTGGTTTAGGGTTTAGTTGTTTTTTCTGGTTCAGAAGCGTGAGGCACTTCTACTTGAAATGCTGATGCAGATATAAGCCACAACAACATTGCATATAAATCTCATACAAAATGCACAATGTATATTTGACTAAATACTGTGCACAATCACATCTAGGCCTCCAAGTACATCTCTGAATTCTGAATTTGT
The DNA here is from genome assembly GCF_000710305.1 of Buceros rhinoceros silvestris. NCBI lineage: Eukaryota > Metazoa > Chordata > Aves > Bucerotiformes > Bucerotidae > Buceros > Buceros rhinoceros. Next base: position 6,940 of record NW_010412985.1, on the reverse strand, counting down.
GAGTTCATATCTGGCTGATGTCCATGCTTTTGTCTGTCATTCCCTTGGGAGTTTCCTCTGCCCTTGTACTATGTCACTGCACCCGTGCAAGCTCTGGCCCAAAGGCATCGCCATGCTGACACTAAACCAGTGCAGCGGTGCTTTTTGGATCAGAATCAGTTGGTGTCCCTGGAGTTCTGCTGGTCTGACCTTAATTTTTTTTCTGCAAAGGCTCTGTGGACAGAGCAGAGCCTAAAATTAGCCTAGGCTCCCCCTGTACAGGTGAAACCTTGATAAACAGGGAAATGTCACCATGTCATTGACATCAGTACGATTTGTGCCGCTTCCTGCACAGAAAACTCTGCAGTCCTGCAGAGCTGGAGCTGGGCAAAGCACGAGCCAAATGCTCCCTTTTGGATTGTTCGTCTTGTATCTGCTTTAGAATGGCAAATGACTATTGCAGCTGCCTGGCAGCTGTGAATCTCCGCTTATATATTTATTTTCCTGGTCCTGTCCTCCAAAACTTGGCCCTTTTTGAAAAGTAGGGTGAGGTTATAAACATGACAACCTGCTAAGAAAGGGCAAGGGACGCTTCTGAACACATGTGAGTGGGAGCTGGTAGTCTTTGCATTCCCCAGTGGCTGCCGGGTGCTGATAACAGACTCATTTTAGCTGACATTTAAGCAGGAAGTACACAGGGCCAGGATGAAGTGCTATTATTTTATAGATGAATGTAATACATATAAACTATATACTTTTTAATGGTATTTGTTTGGTGTGACCAAAAACATGTTGTCTCATTATTTTTCAGGTGTTTTCCACTGTTAAGTCAATGCTTAATCACAATTTAAACACTATGATAATGTTTGAGCTACTGAAATTATGCTCTTAGCTTAAAAATAGGTGTATTTTAGAAAAAGTAACATTGAGAAAATTGGGGAACAGCTATATGCAGTGTCTCATTAAATGTGGTTCTGTTTCTCTGCATGCCAGATTTCATTAAAAATTTGAACCTGAATGCTTAATTTCCTCAATCTCCTTTCAGAAGTCCCTGTGACAGCGTTTGCTTCTGCTTTGCCTCGGTGAGCTCAGTCGGTGGGTTAGCGGGGTGGGACAGGCCACCTCGGTGAGTCCCTCAGCTTCCTGACAGGAAGCACAAGTGAAACAGAGGCAGCAGTGTTTGAGACTGGCAGTTTGTTGGCTGAGGTTCGGTCACTGAAGTCGATGCCGTTTGATAGCTTCTAACACCTTTCAGGCAGCGACTGCTGGCTTGGGTTTGGCAGCAGCTTGTCTTTTCCATTTTGCTCTGGTAGCTTATCTAGGTCACGTCACTGTTCTTGTTTAGTAACTTATTAACGCAGAGACACGCACAATACTCTGACTGCCAACGCTGCCCCCCGTGCCTCAATCTATGGGTTCATAGCCTTAGTCATGGTGATGCGCAGAGGGCAGACGTCTCTAGTAGTTCCATGTTTTTTTCCTTGTTTTGATGTTTAAACTGCTTAAGAAATACCGAAAGATGCATGCAGCAGTTTTCTTTGTAAACAATCCTCACCTTCCTACCGGCCACTTGTTAAATGACTGATGGAACAGTGAGATCCCAGTGGCAGGTACGACAGAAATTCTTGCTGGTTGAGTGAAACATGTTGAGTGGCCCTATAATAAGACAGGTTTGTATTTGGACCAATTCAAAAGTTTGCTGGATGCATTTTCTCTCCTCTCCATCATGTGTGTAACATTTTGTCCACAACAATATTGTCTACGTAGCATTCTACAGAAGGGGGGAAGTGGAGTGATGCTGCATAACAAGCACAAACCTTATCAGACTTCAAAACCAAGCAATTTGTTCAATGACAGCAGTGACCATGTTCAATTTTAGGCTGGACTTGCTGGGTTTTAAAAAAAACTATTGAGTGCACGTACATTTTGGTAACAATGATGGCAAAAAGAAAGGCAAGGTAACAGGGAAAATGATTTAACTGGGTCGCAGCTTTATTCACTAATACATCGGGAAACTGGCCAGCAGTAAGTCAAACTCACAGCCATTTGTGTAACTGGTAAAAATGGTTAAAGTGTAAAATTTTGAAATTCAAAGCTTATTCATTACTTTTTCCATAGTATTTTCAGTTTTGGGAATGGAAAACTCTTGCAGCATTCTAACTCCTGTTTGCCCAGCTATCCCATTTCAAATGAATCATTTCATCGGTTCACTGGTGTGTTGGAGATCCACCTCCTGGTGTCACTCCAGCTGTTGTTCTGTGGTGAAATCAAAGTGTTTCCCACAGCTACATTTTATTTGGTTATTTTAGACCAGTCGCTCTAGAGAGAAGCAGTGTGTGACAGGGAATTCTCCTTTTGGTAGTCTGCAACACCTGGCCACTATTGTGGGTGTGATCTCAGCGAGATATTGGTGAGGCTTTTGTGGTTCAATGGAGTAAGAAAACCTGGGGAATGAAATCATTGCTCACATCCCTCACTCCAGTGAGTGGTCAAAAGGGGACAGAGCAAAGCTGAACCCCGTGTCCCCTGCTGATATGCAACAGTCACACAGAAGTGATGTCAGAGATGGTTTCACGGTGTAATCAAAACTGAATTTAGGTGCCACGTGACTTAGGGGACATGGCCAGGCCATTTCAGCCATGGGAAGTGGAGAAGTGGAGGGAGGATGAATGTGATGCAGTTTGCTGGGAAGAGCTTCCTGCTAGCTGTGGTTGCTGGGGAAGAAAGGAGGTGTAGAAGCTTTCATTGGTGGTGTGGAGATAAACTGCTTCTCCAGCAGTTAACGATTGCCTGAAGCTGTAATTGTTTTCAGTGATAGCATCCGTGGTCTTCTGGGGGCCTGGAGCAGGGGGAGTCACCAACAGAGTCATTACAAGTTTGCAGATCGCTGGAAAGTGCTGTTAGGGCTGTGCTTGGTCCTGCGTGGCCAAGTTGTCACTCTGGGATCTCTGAAAGACTCCTGGCTGGCAATGCAAGCTTTCCCTGAGGTGTACGTAGAACTAGTCAGTCTTTTATACTTATTCCAGTAGACAGAGAAGCAAGAGCAAAGAGTACACAATTCTGCTCTTAATTGACGTTTGTCTTCATCTGCTACTTGCAGCCTTAAATGAGCTTCTTGTGGAGGCGCTTAGCTGTCTAGCTAAAAGACTCCTATTAGATGCCCTGTGGAGATGTTGTGCTGATTCAGGATCAGTTTAACACAGAAAACAGGTTTTTAAGATTAGACTTAGTGGTTTTGACTTCTTAATATATTCTGATGCTATGGAATTATTGGCTGTTTTACCCTACTTTGCCCGGTATTTATGAAAGACTGTGATTCATCGAATGCACAATAGCAATGATCCATAATGCAGATTCTGAGCGTTTCCACACGTGGTTGTGAAACATCAGAAGTCATCTTATTATTGACGTGTTACTATTAATATTGATGTCATAACACAGCGTTGCATCAATTGTAATAAATTGCTCAGAAAAGGAAAGTAAACAGCAAATGTTCCCAGTAAAGTAATTCAAACCTTACATACAGAACAGAGCGGCAAAGTCAAGCAAGGAGACTTTACAGTGGCATTTTACTGAATAACAAAAATTTTATTGACTTATGTTCCACATGAAGGAGCATTAACCAGCCCCCCACACCCTAATTCCTTTCTCAATGGCAGCAGCAATGACCTGCAATTCCCATCAAATTATGTTTCTGCAGTAGCGTATCCTTCGCTCTTTATGTTGCTTTTTGACATTACTACATTTTTTTTCCTTCCTCAAACCCATCTCTAGAGTTAAGAGTTTACTTTAGAAAAGTTTAGAAGTTTTTAATGCATTTTGGCTGACGAAACTTTTCAGGAGATTTGCTTCTCTTTCACTCATCTTTGGAACTGCACATTTTCTCCCTAACACTTCAGATTGATAATAAAAGGAGTCCTACCTTTCTGTAGAAATTTTTATCAGACACTGGGAAGCCTTGATTCATTTCCCCAAACCACAGGTGAGCTGAAAGATGACAATATGCTGGGTCATTTGACCACACCAGTGCTTCAAAAAGAAAACTGCTGATGTGAGGGCTCAGAACTTGTCTTTTAAGGGAGTGTTTTCCAGGTTCTTTTATGGTTCTTATACAGCCCATCCTACAGTAGCATAATACAGATCCAGACTGGAACTCAAGCATGCACAGGGCAATGCAGAATGAATCTTATCTACTTGTTCAGGTTGCTCTCAAGCGTGCTCTGAAGGTGCAGCAGAAGCAGGGATAAAATGCTGGTGTCTTGAGCGAGTGCTCCACGTGTTAAGCCCGAAATGGGTGGTGGTTTTCCTGCTACTTGGCCTAATTGAAAGGGAAGTATTTGGTTATGTGACCAGTTGCATATGTTCAAACATCTTGCTCTGCAATATGAAGTTACAACATGAAAATATGAAAAACTGCCTGTGAATCACTCCTCCTGCCTAGGTGAGGTAAGGACACAACCCAAGGAGTTGTTTGGAGGACTCTTCTCAGGAGGTGGTACTGGTGACAGCTGTTCTCATGCTGATCCTAGAGGTGAGGAGGTACAGCATTGTCCTGAGTCATCCAGACTCACGGCCAGTTACAACTACACTGGGGAACTGCGATTAATTGGATTCACTTCTCCTTATATGTATGCTAAAGCCATCACCTTAACACTTCTTGATTATGATGTTGGAAAGAAATTTGCAAAAATAAGGAGAATGTGTCTTTGTTTCTACATCATTCTTTTCTCATCCAGCAGAATTCTTACCATGTGTCTCAAACCCCAGCACTAGGAATAAGCCACGCAGCCACATTTCACCTCTGTTGAGCTGCAAGACAATGGTGATGAACTTATATACTCTGAGGTCAACTTGAGGCCATGCAGAATAACAATCTTCTGATCTACCTCTTCCTTTGTGGGACTTTGCCTCTTCTTTGGGCTTCTGGATTTGTATCCATGCTTCCATCCTTCAGTTCCTTCCTTCAGTATGTTGGGTAATACAGCACTTGATGTTCATTTTTGCATCCCTGCCTGCTGTAGAAATGACATCTGTCACTAGAACACAGACGCTGAGGAAGCCCAGATGCGCTTATGGGGCTCAGATGCTCAACCAAAGGAGCTGTAAGTTGTAATTCTGTTCAGATTGTCAGTGTTCCCAATTTATTAGTCTGGATATTGCTCATGGGATGATCATGGCTAACTTTATTGCGGTGTTTAATCAAGCCTTGTGTTGTGCATGTTATCCTTCTACTAGGTCAAAACTTTTCCCTCTAGTACAGTAAAATCTCTTTATTCTTATGTGGTCCCTTTTCTTTCTTACCCCAAAGTTCTGTGCTTACCATTCGCCTTTCTATATGCTTCCTCTCTCTTAAAAGGCTTCCCTGCTCTTTTTGCCTTCAGTGTCCGTTTCTAAACTTGATATCTGACTTTTGAGGATACTTGCAGAGGTTTTCTATCTTAACGCAAAGATTATATTTTTTATATTATTTTCCCCTCATATTTTATTTATGAATAAAGTCTGGTTAAATTCCCAGTTTCTTCCTGTTGCTGAAAAGAATATTTCTAGCATTTTTTGAGAAGTTTAGAGGTTAGACAAAATGTAAGTTATTGAGTAAACTTTATTGCCTGAGGACAGAAATGATAATGTTTTCTCCTGAGTCATCTTATTTTTGAGTAGCCGTTCTGTTCACTTAGATGGGGATATTTTCAAGGACATTTTCAAGCAGCAGCATGTACTCTTGAAGACAAAATTTGCTTCAGATGATCTTGTAGTATAGCATGCAGCTGCAAATGGCCAGACTTCTCTTACAGTTGGTCCCCTGCAAGCACCTTGGCCTTAGCACATCCTACCTAGAACCTGAGTGCTTGCCAAAGAGATGTTCCACGTGCAGTGGATACATGGAAATATTTGTAAACTGCAGGTGCACTGTGAAAACCAGATGGAAGGTGCAAGAGAAAATAGAGCCCTAAAACCATTTTCCTAATTTCCTTGTTTTTAATTTTTATTAATTTCCTTTTGGGACATTCTATTATCTGTTAATGATATTTTGCCTTGTAATTTTGCTAGTTTAATTTAAAGGAGTGATTTAGAAATCAAGGGCTAGACAGTCTGCTGAATAATTGTGGAAATATGAAATTGCAACTGTTTTTATCACTCTCTTGCAATATGGTGTGTCAGTGCAGACACTCTGAGGGCTTGCGCAAAGTTTGCAGGGAGCTCGCACAAAAGACCTGAAAACGAGCTGCGGGAGCACCTGATAACGATCCGGGCGGTGCCCCAGGGCTCTCCTACTCTGGGTCTGCTGCCTCCTGGCTGTGCTCGCTAATTGAAATGATCCCAGCTCACGCCCCACCGGGGTATCGCGGAGCTCTGTCGAGAACCCAGTTGGAGTTGGTCCCCTTTGGAGCAGCAGGAAATGCGGTCCAAGGCTCTCCCCTGGGATCAGGACGCTGTGTGAGGAGACTTCCCGGGATGGAGTGAGCCCTCACCTCCCAGATGGTGAGTGACCCTGCTGGTACTCTTGGGTGGGAGCTTCTCCTTTGTACGACTGAGCGTGTGCACAGTGTGGTTCATCTTCCGTACAGAGGGTGTTCAGGAACCTGTTGTGTGGTGATCTATTCCCAGCTGATGTCCCAACGTGTCATTAATTTTGGTCAGTCGCAGTGCCGGGCAACTTAGATTGCAGCAAATGCCCGTTTTCCCCCAGCTGCTGCTAGTGGGTTGCTGTGGTGTTTTGTGGGTGCCTCCTCGACGTTATTCGTGTAGTTGACAGGATGTTGATAGAGGAATTATTCTGGTGGCCCAAATGTGCCCCTTCTCCCCCTGATGCAGAATGGGTGAGGGAGAAGAGGTCTGACCCCACGGTGGCCGTTAAAAGGCTGGAGCAAAGCCTGGTGAGGTGTTGGGGTGGCCCGGCTCAGGGGGCTGTGTGTGCCATGCTGGCAGGCGCAGAAGCGTTCCAAAATGTTGGAATCAGCAG
>NW_010412984.1:317-6599 GCF_000710305.1 Buceros rhinoceros silvestris | reverse complement strand
TCAATATAAAATGATTTTATAGATTTTTTTAAAACAAAAAGGCTCAGCCATGCAATTTTAATCGAAGAACTTCCTGAGGGAGAAGAGGTAGCTGAGGTGACTGTTTTGACCAAGAGGTGACTAAAGGGACATTAGGTGACTCATGTACTCTGACTTTTTTCTTGCTATGTCTTAGAAAAAACTTGGACACAGAAACCTCTACTTTACAGAGACAGACATTGTCTAGTAATCTTATTGTCTTTCATCTTACGATACCCTTACCCTTGCTTTTGCAAGTTTTTTATCATTTTTCAATAAAATCTCTGGAAAGAGTTCGGAAGGTTTTGGTAATGTGAAAGTAAAACCTTAATACGTCCTACCACGTAACCTCTAATCACCTTCCAAACCGCAGTCCAATACACTTGTTTTCAATACTGGTGTTAAATGCTTCAACACCATGTGTATGAAAAGGAGGTGGTTTTAAAGTGATAGTGGGATCATTGTTAACAGTTACAGGCCAGGAACTTGCAGGAAGGTACAGCAGCAGCAGGCCAACTCACCTTAGGTTGTAGATAGATATCTGCATAATGATGTATGCTGTATTGAGCGCTTTCATTGGTGATACCTGATAATGAAACACAGAATGTTTTGATAAGGGAACTACTCTGCCATTGTTACAAGCATCTTAAATTTTCATTGTGAAAGCTGAAATGAGTATTTGCAGAAGAGAAAGCTTTCTGAACAAGAATCTTGTTTTCTGCTGTTCAGAGTCTGTCCAGAAACTGAGGTAAATGTAGTGCAAATATTACCTATTATAAAATAGCATTTCAGTTTGTTTTACTTATCAGGATAACATTTTATTAGGTTCTGCCAGGCATAATAAAATGTGTCAGTACATTAAGTAACTACACCATCCCATACATTTGCTGTCTTCATTTTACATCAATTAATACACATCTCTTTTTTTAGCTCTGGAAATTTCCTCAGAAACTATGGCTCTCAAGGGTATCAGGAATCTGCATCTTCTCCCAGCTTCAGTGGGAATGTACGTAACAGTGTTAGCACTGATTCCTAGGAAGGTAAGTTAAGATTTTCAAAATCAGGCCTAAAGTTAGCAATTTGCATTTTGAAAATGCTGAAACACGTCACAGGAATCAGAAAGATGCATTTTTCATGCATAAGACTTTTCACAATTTTATCATAATTTTAATCTCAACAAAAATGAGATATTAATGATTTGCAAAATGCCAGAAAAAAGGTTTCCTGGCTCCTTCCTCTATTGTTTTGGTATTAAAAGAAGGGGAAATTAAAAGAGGGAGAAAAGGATAGAAATAAGAAAAGAAAAAAGCTATATTTTTCATAAGTAAAAAGGAAAAACTTACAAAAATACTTTGCAATTTTTTTTAATGAGTAAGACAAAAGATTCTCGAAGCAAAATTCCAACCAACTATACCCACTATAGTTTTCCTATCAGCTGCTGTTGAACCAGCTTAATTAAACACTAGTTTCCTGGGGTGAGTGGTAAGGATTAGGCAATATAGGAATCTGAGAAACTTCAGAACACAGCTGCTCCAAAATGGACCTGCTCATCTTCATCATTCCTCAAGGTGACCAGATTCCTCTCTCTTTTCCCTTTGATCTCACCTATTGAGTTACTTTAGCCAAATATCCAGTTCAAATGAAGCCACCTTGTCTTGCAAGAGTGTCTGCTGAATGAAGTAAGAAGGATATGCAACCTGTATTTTTCTTCAAAGACACAAATGTCCCTGGAGACATACTCTCAAGTGTCTCTTCTTTCTCTTCCCCTCACTTTTTCTCACACTTCCTTTCTCTGTTTCATGGAAAAACAAGAATCAGAATATCATTAGTTTCTTTTTCCAAAAACATAATATTGTCATAGAAACAGTTAGTTTGGATTTTTTTTAGTCTAAGTAAGTGTGTGCTTTAATAAAAGAGTGCACATACACATGAGCTGCTCGGGGCACAATGCAATGTATGAAATGTGATTTGGACATACTGCATTCCAGTTTCATGAACTCATATTCCCATCTAGGATTTTCTGAAGAGGGAAATGGGAGTTTGACCTCCTGAAGATATAATTTTGTCTGTTCAGACACAATGTTCAGACATGCCATATATATATGATTCTTATCACTAGAGGCTGTTGCATTATATTTCAAATCTAAACCAAATTACATTTGACTGTTATCAGCCACGTTGAGCAGTGACTTCAAGTTGGCTCACAGAATCTGTCTTACTGTAGACAAAAAAAAACCCCAAACCTTTAGCTTTAAACATCTACAGACCAGATTTGGATCTTGAGTTGTACAGACGTGGTCCATTTTTAATTGCAGGTGGAGTGATGAGCAATGTGTTATTTAACTGATAACACACACTGACGCACATGTACTAGCTTCCTCTTTCTATCCCTGAGCTAACTGGGAGGAGGGATAAATGAGTTCATCAGAATAACTGAATGCAGGATCATGTGCAGTCAATTTACACAGCAGTTCACAAACTGAAAATCTGGCTCGAGTAATTCTGGTCATGTTTGTTTGATTGCCTCAACACATCAGCATTAGATGTGCAATGTTACAGAAGAATCTATTGGTCCACTTGAAGTGAGATAGTGCTCCCTATCAAGCTGTGACTGCTACAGGGACAAGATGTAAAACAGAGAATGAGGACTGATGGAAGTCTGTTTAATTCCCTTGTACGTTTCTCAGACCATTTGCTTTATTACAGCAAATAGGATGTAAATCTCCCCGAAGTCATATTAATAAATCTTACATTGTCTGCCAAGATTCTGCCTTGAAGCATTAAACGCTTCAGGGCAGTGGTTTACTACTACTGTTCTACAGGAACTGCTATTTTAACCCCACAGATTGTTCTATTTTCTATAATTTTGTTCCAAATGGTATTATCCTGTTGCTGTCTTAGAAGAGGGCCAAGTTGTGTTGTAACAATTTGTTCCACTTTTTCTTTACTTATATGAACCCTTTGACAGTGATATCAGACTGCTGCCACAGGGCCATGGTGAAGTATTACCAAAGTACCTTGGATGTGTCCTACCAAAGAGCTTCAGAAGGCATTTTGTGATGTAATGTTTCTGCAGTGTTCTGATTGCTGGATAATTTAGAAAGTTTTTATTTGTTTTCACTAATGGGCTTTTGTGTCTTCTGCAAAGACATTGCCTTACAATGCTATGCCACTGAGTTATTTTAAATTATTAATCTTAATCCTTTTGACTAATTTTTATTCCAGATTTTAATCCATGTAAACGTGGGCCTTAATAAAGTTCTGTGTGCTGTGAGATGGCCTTCAGACTTACTATTTCCTGCTTTCCAGCAAGGGTCAGAGATGGCATCAGTAAGAAGAGCCTAAGACAAGATCAGAGATCCAGGACATCAGTATTTAGTACCCGTTCAATACAGGGGTAGCTAATAAGACAAAGAACAGGGCAGTGCATATGGAGACCTCAACTACTACACTTACACTGCAGCCGTTAAATTAACCAGTTAACATATATTGTTAATTGAAATACAAAATAAAGCGTGACCACAATGATTTTCAATATATTTGGCGTTTGCCTTTTTTATGAAAGTTAATTTTAATATAAATTCTTTTCTATTCCTGGAAACCTGAACAGAGGCTTTGTTAAAAAGCTTCCAGCTTTGAGATATGCAACTTCAGAGACTGGAGTATGAAGATTTAGATAAAAGACAGATGTGGGAGCCTTTATGGTTGAAAGGTTTTTTTTTAAAAGCTAGGCAAGTGCACTACTTATCTTGCCTGAAAAAGCAGATATGGATCTTCTTAAAGACTGAATGCATCCTCTTATGGTAGTGGCTTTTTGAAGAATGTGTTATATACGGCACAAATAACAACAACAACAAATTTGCTGTATTAGGTATACAGCATCTATCATGTTTCAGGGCTAATATAAGCATATGAGTTTAATCTTTTGCTGTAAAAGATTTCTTATAGTTTTGATGATTCATCTTTCCTTACACTATACATTTATCCCAGCATAGAACATAGCAGTGCTCAAGTATGACAACTTCTGGAATTACAATCAGAGATGGTAAGGGATGTGGGAGAAGGACTATGTAGATTCCACCAGGTCTAGTAAAAATGGGGGAATGACTTCTACAAGATACTTGTCGTGATTATTACACTTTTCTCACATTTTCTTGCTGTACACAATAACATAAAGTAGATACATGCAAAAATACTTTAGGCTGAAAATTTATTTCCATACCTCAAAAGAAAAAAGGAGAAAGGTATAGGGTAATATTTTTAAAAAATGCTGCAGTGCTTTAGGTTCATTTGCAAAGGTAGCATAGCATGCGTAGCAGCGCGAGTCCACTTCCCTAATTCTGTGGGTGAGAATTACTTAAGCCTATAGCAATCCTACAGACTCCCTCCTTCTCCATGGGGTGAGATAGTTGTATCCAGAGGGGAATAAGTTCCCACTATCTTATATACCTGTTTTAGAATGAAAATGTATTCATCTGAAAATGTATTTTTCTTTCCAAATGCTGTATAGGGAGTCTAGGCAACAGGCAAAGACATAAGCAACTGGGTATCTACCATTTAATCATGGGTGAGGCGAATTCTGTGTTTGGTATCTAATCCCCCTTTCAGGCATTCACACTGAAATCAGACACCTAAACAACTTTTTGTTCCTGACTACTATGTATTTAAAAGCCAAAATTTGTAAATGGGACTAAACAGTGTAGGTGCCTTCTTAGAGGATGTGAAACACGTTTTTGAAGCAAAAAAAAAAAAAAAGAGTGTAGTACAAATCATACATATTTTGTTGCCAGTGTGACTGATTTTTTTAAAAAGAAAACTTTATTGAACAGAACACATAAAACTGGAGATCTGAAAAGTTGTGTATAGCATCTCAACTGCAACTTTGCATGCAGATTTAGCCAGGATTGAGAGCTACCAAGGCAAATCGTAGCATTGTATTCAGTGCATCCCAACTCCACAACCGCGCCATTTATGCACAGTTGTCCATCAAAGATCAGAAGGTTTGCAAATCCCTGTTCAAGTCCTGTGGCTTCGTACACCTTTTATAGTGATGAACTCTGAGATCTCTGTTTTACTTGTAGTTCTCTGTATGGAGTTCTTCTCTGTACTTAGATGGCTCTGTTGAACTTTTGCTGTATATATTTTCCACAACAGTTTTCCCCATAGAAACGAAGAACAACTTTTTAAAAAGCTGTGGAAAATATTTCAAATAATGCTAAGCTTCTACTACTCCCCCCTCCCCCCTCCCATGTTTAATTACCATAAATATTTAAAAGGGACAGAGAAGTTATTCAAAGATGAGGCTGCATTTTTCATTACATTAAAAAAAAAAAATCGAAAATGGACTCTGTGCTACTTCATTAACATTCCCCTGGTAGATCAGGGATTTTTTAGATAAAATCGGTAATATGTAGTTAAAACAAATACAGCACAACTTTTTTTATTATTTTAATAGGGCTGTAAGTGTAAATAAAATTGTTCTTGAAGCTGTGTCAGTCTGACATTTTTTTATATGGCACGAGTTCTGACACAGCACTACGAGGTTTCTATCACTATGACAAATTTAGAAGTGATGTAAAGACTTGATAGACCACGGCTTATATGATTTACTCAGAACATTTGTTTATATTGCCGTATTAGCGTAAAGTCCTGGTTTAAACTATACACATAAGTTTATAATAAGTCAAGCAATTTATCCTCACTTGCTCAGCACAATATCCATGAGACGTTTTCTCCAGAACGGCTACTTCAGTGTCAACAGTTTGAACAAAATAACCTGCGGACATGGGTGAAATGGTGGTGGTTTCAGCTCTTCACCTGAGAAATGGGAGAGACCTACGTGCAGCTATCTGAGTTTGACTGATGAGGTCACGGTCCAGAGACTTGACTGCTAGTGTTGGTGTGTGATGAAGGGGCACCTGTGCATAGAGGGAGACCTGTGAACTGGTTCGCAATACGGAAAATGGCAGAGTGAGATGTCATCAGCTGAAACCAGACCAGCTTGCTACATGAACACTGCCCAGAGCAGACATACTCTTGCTTTCCTGTTTATTGAGTTAAATAAACCAAAACAATTCTAGTGGAGAGTGCTTAGCTGGGAGCCATGGCAAATGAATCCATACCCACAGCGGCAATCAGGTCATTTTCCTCGTGTCGATGAGTCCTGACTTATTCCTCGACCATTTAAGCTCCTTTGGATTTAGCTGGACAAACTGATGGAAGCCCATCACAGCGCGGAAATCATTGCCAGCCGGGCCGTGGATT
>NW_010412984.1:0-216 GCF_000710305.1 Buceros rhinoceros silvestris | reverse complement strand
CGGGCCAGTGGTTTTCCCCTGCCTCGGAGCGAGGAGCCAAACGTCGGTGGTTTCGTTAAGATCCGATTAGGATGTTTTGCCCTCCCCCCCGCTCCCCCAAAGCCATCAGGTAAAGCAGCTTCGATCTTTAAGCTGCTCGTCCGCCACGCTCACGTACGCCCGCTCCCCCATCCCCGGGGGCCGGTGGAGGATGCCCCGCGCTGCCCAGAGCCGCCC
>NW_010412983.1:1788-2119 GCF_000710305.1 Buceros rhinoceros silvestris | reverse complement strand
GTCCTGGCAGAGCGGCGTGACCCCGTATGACCCATCCCAAAGGCAGCAGGACACCCTCTGCTGAGCTTCGGCTCCAGGCCTGTCTGCCAGCCCGGCACCTCGGGCAGGGGAGCTCAGGGGTCTGCGTGCGGAGCCCCAGGAGTCGATGTGGAGCCCCTGTGTGCTCATGGTGGAGACCCTCAGCTCTCCCCCCGGGCGCTCTGCAGGGGACACTGCCTGTTGGCCTGGCTCTCGGGGGACCAGTCCCCTGGTCACCCTGGGTATGGGCTCCCGGGAAATCCCCCAGGTGATCCCAGCCGATGGATGAGCTGGGAATTTGGGTCTGTGTGCG
>NW_010412983.1:1203-1583 GCF_000710305.1 Buceros rhinoceros silvestris | reverse complement strand
CCGGCCCCGGCTCCTGGGAGAAGCCCCCGTGGCCGGAGCAGCAGGACAGGCAGGGTGCTGCTGCGCGGAGCAGCTCTGGCAGCCACAGCATGCGGGTGCAGGAGGCAGGAGAGGGGGATCTGCCTGGCCCTGGGGGGAGCAGGGACACCCCCACCACCACCCTCAGAGATCCCCACCACATCCAGCGCCTCGAGGTCGAGGTCGCTCCACCACTGAGCCATGCAGTGTGCTTAACCCCAGTAGCTCAAGGCTAAAATCCGTCCGTCCTAAAGCACTTGGGTCGGGGCAGGGCTGTTCCTCTGCTGTTTTAACCACGCCGCACTCCCCAGGGTCTCCTCCAAAGAACCATGGGCCACCATCTCCCTCTCCTCACACAGGGG
>NW_010412983.1:571-863 GCF_000710305.1 Buceros rhinoceros silvestris | reverse complement strand
TCCTTTCCATCCCTGTCTCGAGTCCATCCAGCGTCCGCATGAGCCCCAGGCGGCTCCTCTCCCCCCCAAACCCCTTGGCCAGAGTCTTCTGCAGCCTTTTACTCACCCAAACAAAAATAAATCTCGCTGCCGGCCTCTGAACTCTGCAAAGGCGAGTTTCCCTCTGGCTCCCCGAGCGCCCGGAGCTGTGCGCGGGGACTTGGCACGCTCCCCACCGACCTCGCTCTTTCACTCCCGGCGCATCCTGTGTCCTTCTCTCACCGGGCGGCCCGGCAAGCGGAATGGGACGTGA
>NW_010412983.1:0-218 GCF_000710305.1 Buceros rhinoceros silvestris | reverse complement strand
CCATGCTGGGGTGCAGGTGGGGGTCCCTCGTCCCACCAGCCCTTGCTCCCACAGGACTGTGGTCGCCCATCGGAGGCCACGTGGTTTTGCAGCCCTCCCCGCTCCTGCACATTTGGGGCCATCGACCTCTTTGGCCGCCACACAAGGGACAAGCTTTTGGTCTCTGTGGTGGCTGACGGGGCCCTTCTCCCTCTCCCCATGGCAGGTGGAGCTCGGTG
>NW_010412982.1:973-1564 GCF_000710305.1 Buceros rhinoceros silvestris | reverse complement strand
GTGCTGGGATGGTGCTGGGGGGGCACTGGTTTATACTGGTCTATACTGGTGTCCCCGCCGCAGACTTCCACCGGTGCCAGAAGGCCATGGCCGCCCGCGGGGCCGACCCCGCCCCCTGCCAGTGGTACCAGCGCGTCTACAAGTCCCTGTGTCCCACCTCCTGGGTGAGCGGGGACACCCCGGTCCCCTCCCCCCACGGAGTCCCCAGGGTGTCCCCATGGTCCTCGGTGTCCCCACAGTGTCCCTGTGGCCCTTGGGTCTCCCTCGGGTTCCTCAGGGGGTCTCCAAGGTGTCCCCATGGCCCACAGGGTCCCCCTTGTCCTCATGGTCCTCCCTCGGTGTCCCTGTGGTGTCCTCTCGGTGTCCCCATGACCCTTGAGTTCCTCAGGGGATCCCCAAAGTGTCCCCAGGGCCCTCAAGGTCCTCGTGGTGTCCCCTCGGTGTCCCCATGACCCTTGGGTCTCCCTTGGGTTCCTCAGGGGGTCACCATGGTGTCCCCAAGGTGTCCCCATGGCCCTCAGGGTCCCCCTCTCGGTGTCCCCACAGTGTCCCCATGGCCCTTGGGTTCCTCAGGGGATCCCCAGAGGTTCA
>NW_010412982.1:511-880 GCF_000710305.1 Buceros rhinoceros silvestris | reverse complement strand
CTCAGGGGATCCCCAGAGGTTCCCCACAGCCCTCAGTGTCCCCAAGGTGTCCCCATGGTCCTCAAGGTCTGCCATGGTGTCCCTACGGTCATCAGGGTCCCCTCAGCGTCCCCACGGGGTCCCCCATGGACCTGAAGGTCCCCTGTGGTGTCTCCGCAGTGTTCCCATGGCTCTGGGGTCCCTTTCAGGTCCCCCAAGGTGTCCCTCTGGCCCCCACGATGTCCCCACGGTCCCTGTCCTCCCCCCGACGTCACCACGGGTCCCTCCCCCGTGCAGGTGACCACGTGGGACGAGTACCGCGAGGAGGGGACCTTCCCCGGCAAGATCTGAGCTCCACCCACCCCAGGGGTGTGACATCACCGGGGGGGG
>NW_010412982.1:0-218 GCF_000710305.1 Buceros rhinoceros silvestris | reverse complement strand
CCCAAGGTGGGGTGGGGTCTCCGTGGCCCCCCTGGTCCCCTGGCGGGGGTGGGGACAGCAGAGGCCACGCCCCCGAGGTGGCACCAGAAGGTTTTATTGAGGAGGACTTGTGGTGGGACAAGTGGACACTTGGGCCCCCCCCCGGGGGCCACCTACGGGATCAGAGGGACCCCCGGCAGCGGGGGGATGCCCAGGGGTACCCGCCCCACCCGGCCCCG
>NW_010412981.1:602-810 GCF_000710305.1 Buceros rhinoceros silvestris | reverse complement strand
TGCCGCTCCCCACGCACTCACGCTCCCGTGACGGCAGGCGACCTTCCCGTGGGATGCTGGCGCAGCAGGGAAGTGCCGGGACATGGCTGAGTCACTGGGTGCCACACGAGCCGCCCAGGTCGCCCACGGCACCGCAGGGCCTTGGCATGGTGTCACCTGTCCCACGGCCATGCCCCCAACACGGGCGAACCCCGGAGGTCCCTGCGCC
>NW_010412981.1:0-219 GCF_000710305.1 Buceros rhinoceros silvestris | reverse complement strand
CCCAGTTGCGCCGACCCCGTGCGGTGCTGGGTGTGGACCCGTGGGGCCGTGCCAGCCGAGTCAGGCCAGCGTCACCAGATGTGGTGCAGGGCAGGAGGGGGTGACCGACGCGGCATGAGCTGGTTCCTGGCCTATGGGGTGGCCGCGGGGCTCAGACGTGCTGGGAACCTGTCGAGCCAGGCTGGCCAGTACCGGCGTTGCCACGGCTACGTTGGGTGC
>NW_010412980.1:3374-3857 GCF_000710305.1 Buceros rhinoceros silvestris | reverse complement strand
TGAGTGACCTTGAAAGGTCCCTGCAACCCAAATGGTTCTATGAATCAAAGTTTCTTGAGTTGTCTTTTAACGTGACCGTCTGGGTCAGAAAGGAAGGGAAGAAATGCAGCATCTTTTGGCAACGGGAGGTAGTGACTCCAAAGAACGCTTCCATCAGAGCTGCTAATAGATTTTCTCTTGGGTAATGAGCAGTGGGGACAGTTAACATTCATCTTAATTAGTCTTGAGCAAGAGCGAATGTGAGAGCCTTGGCGCTTTGAGCGCTGAGTAATGGATAGCACGAAACAGCAGCAAAGTCTTGGCCCGGTGGAAATGGAAGGGCTGGAAAAATGCCGCATTTACTGCGTACAGGCAAATGACAAGTTGGTTTTGCTGGTGTTGAAGAAGACAAAGCCGGGCCTGGGTAAGTTCACGTCAGCTCCTTGGGGGTCCCAGTCCCGGCCCCCGTCAGTGGCGGGGGGGGGGGGGGGGGGGCAGGACCGG
>NW_010412980.1:542-3313 GCF_000710305.1 Buceros rhinoceros silvestris | reverse complement strand
GGTCCCAGTCCCGGCCCCCGTCAGTGGCGGTGTGGGGAGGGGAGGTAAAGCCCCAGCCACCCAGGGGGTCCTTCAAAGGACAAAGTCTAACAGTTTTCTAATGCCATTAAAATGTCTTGAGCCACCCACGAAGGTAATGGATTGCAGAAACTACCGGGTTTTAGGATGCTGGGTGTTCTTTCTCGGGTTGGGGGGCGGGGAGGAGGGAAGATTTTAATGCTTATTAGTCCTTCCCAGGACTCCTGGTTGTCTTCAAGCCTGTACTGGAAGCGGGGGGACCAAAATGCTGGGCAAAGCTTTCAGGGGGACCCTGATGGTCTTATTGCATGGGGATGTTGCTGGCGAGAAGGGAGCGAGGTTAGCAGGGCTGAACGCAGCAGGGAGGAGGTTTGAGCTGGAGCTTGCCCCTGCTTTGAGCTCCTGCTGACTTGCGGGGGAGATTTGGTGCAGCTTTTCTAAGAAGATTACTCAGTTTTCAGTAAAAAGCTCAAAAGTGGCGCTAGTCGCCCGTGCAAAGACCCTGGGATTTGCACCCTGAGATGCTTTTCTGGCTGGGTTTTGGCCTCTCTCTTATTGCTCTATCATGCCAAAACCACTCTGGATTTACAGGGTGCAACTGGGAGCCAACTCGATGGCTGCTGGTGATGCCACTCGGGGCTGCGTGGCCGTGATTTATGTCCCTGCCGTGATGTGCTGGGGGAAGGCCAAGGAGAACACTGGAGAACATTGGGAATTAAACCTGACCATGGCAGGACTATATAAAGAGAATTAATTTCTCGAAGGTGCCTTTCAGCAGAGGAGTGTTTCTGCCGGAGAGGGAGCAGCTCCCAAACTGGGGAGGGCGCTGAGTGCCGAGGACAAACGTACACCCAGCCCCTCGCGTGAGATACCAAGATGACGAGGAGTGAGAGCGAGGGGTGGGAGGAACACCCGAGCTGCCGCGGCTGTGTCTGACACGGTAACTTTCACCACCGCAGGGGCTGAACGCTGGGGGTTGGTTTGATTTTATCATTTATTTCTATGCCCGATTTGGCAATGTCTAACGCTTGTCGGCGTTGCTGGGGGAACAAGCCCGGTTCCTCGCAGGGGATCCTCTCCCACCTCTGCACCTCTGGATGAAGCTCTGTTTGAAATACCTCTTCCGAGGTCTCCCCATGCCAAACCTCCTGACATTTAGTGTCCCAGCAGAGCGAGAAGGGTTTGGGGCTTGTAGATCTTAATGCTGGGGGCTGAGCGGGTGTTTAACGTGGTTTGAAGGATGGTGGAGGGGTGTAAGCCTCCGCCTGGAAGACAAGACAGATTGGGGCTGCTTGGTTTGTGCTCTGTGGGGCCAGGATGGGCTGCGCAAGCCGGTGCGTGCTGCTTGCAGCCAGCCCACTGCTCTCTCCAGGGAGCCGTGGTGGCCGTGGGGCTTTAACGAACAACAAACTGCCTTTTCCTCCTCACTGCAACCCAGTGATCCCCAAATCCATCCTATCAGCCTTCTTGCATGCCCCGGAAAGCTCTAAATCCTGCTCAACAGGAGGGAAACTGAGGCACGGAGCCACCTCATTGTTTTCCTCCGTGCCGGGCTGGAGCCACGCATCGCAGAGCTGCGTGTTTCTGAGCTGCCTTTCAGGTCCAGCCCTTCTCTCTCCACTCCTGGGTGTATTTTGGGAGTGGAAGCCATGGGGTCCTGCCTGCCCACACCCTCCCCACGTTCAAGCACCAGCTCTGGGAGCCAAAGCATCACCTCCTGCCCTGCCTCTCAGTTGTTTTCCCTCCTCTTGCTTTTTCTGCCGCGTTTCCCCTTTCCTAGCAGTTAAATAATGGAGCTCGTAGATCATATAATAAATAGGTATCGACTTCATGCCACCGGCTGGATCAGAATTGATTGACCCGTGGGAATACACTCCTTTGCGATCAATAAGAGGCCATCAGGCTGGATAAATCTTGATAACGACTGACAACGGGAAAGTCGATAGGTGTATTAATACATACATTAAGCGAGCATACATCTTCCAGCGGGAGACAGCGTGGCCTTTTGGAGCGGGATGGGTTGGGGAGGAGACCGAAACATCCTGAGCGAAAAGGATGGCAAGGACCGAGGCAGCGGCTGGGTCCTCCGCGAGGGTGTTGGATGTGTTGGCTGAGCTTCTCTCACCCACTGTAGCATCACAAACCCGCCGACGGCTGGGGGATGCTCGAGGGGAAAGTTCTCCTTTGTATTTCCGAAGCGCCGTAGAAATATTTCTGTTTTGGCCGTGACTTCCTGGGGAAAGTACTTAGCACAGCGGGCCCGGGCACTGCGGCACTTCACTGGAGAGCAAGAGGTTTAAGCGGCTGCTTAAGAGGAAGCCTGTGATTAAATGCTCTGCTGTGAGACATGGTCCCACCAAGTCTTTCTGCTCGTGCCAGCTCTTCCCTTCGCTGTTGAGTGACATCTCGGCACCATTCCTTGAGCATCCTCAGTGCTGGGGATCCTCTTTGGGGCTGGGCAGTGCTGATTGCTGGGGCAGGTTGTGGGGGGACCCATGTGCTGGCATCGTCCTGCCTAGCCAAAGAGGAAGAAATCGATCCCTTCTGTGGCAGCATTATTAATTTTTTGTTAATAATAATAATTATTACAGGCATTCCGAAGTGGAGTTGGGTTGGAGTGAAGTAGCCGTCTCAATCAAAAGACTTGCTTCCTCCCTCGCTTCAAAAGCAGGGAGTTTGTGGGGTTTTTTTTAAATGTCTTTTCCTTCCTGAAGTTCAAAATAGCAGGAGGATCACGGCGCAGAGAATATATT
>NW_010412980.1:0-253 GCF_000710305.1 Buceros rhinoceros silvestris | reverse complement strand
TATTTTCGGATGACTTGTTTGCAGCCAGGGCTTTAGATAAGCTGCCCGGGCCCGGGGCTGCTTTGCATTCACCTTTCCCTTAGCTCTTTTCCCCACAGCTGTAGAATAGCTCGTCTCCTCTGACACTATCTCCTTCAAATAAAAATGCATGGAGTTTTCTTTTTCCAAATAAGTTGGTTTTTTCTGAAGCTGCGACAGAGTCGGAGCTACTTTTCAGGGAGGCTGATCCCCACCCCTACCCACCCCCCTCCTC
>NW_010412979.1:7228-8429 GCF_000710305.1 Buceros rhinoceros silvestris | reverse complement strand
CCACTTGAAAAAAGAAAAAAAAATCACTAAAGCGTGCCAGTTGCTGGGGTTTATATGCAGATTCTTATGCAAATCTCAGTGGTTGTATAAATGGCTCCTGGCTTCTAATTAAGAGCTGCATGAAAGTTAAATACTGTTGGCAGACCTGAATAATTTCTAATTTCCATCACACTTTCCCCGAATGACCCTTTAATAGGGATAATGCTGCGAGATCATTACTTAGGAGTGTGTTATCACCAGGAAATGCCTTGTGTGGGAGGGAGGAATGTTCTCAAGATGCTGCTTACAAACACTCCCACCTGCAGCAGGTCCCGTGTGGGGCAACCGCTGCCCTCCTGTTGTGGACTTGCATCTCCTCCTTCCCTGGCACTGCTGTCCTGCTGGGAGCCCAGGGGGGTTGGTGCTTCGTGGTGGGGTCTCAGCCCTGTAATATTATACACTATAATGTGGGGCAGGGGCTGGAGGTTGCAAACAAAAGGGAAACCCAGCAACCACCAGCCCACAGGCAGACGTGGGGCAGAGCTGGGAGCTGGCTTTGGTCTGGCTGGAGCAGCACTTTTGGAAAAAAAAATCAAACACCAAAAAACTGCTGAGTTTTCGGGCCCTGCAGCCAGGCTATTCTTAGTCACTTGGCCAGGCTGGGCCCTCCAGCCGCCCCACGAAGGGTTCTGCTTTGGTTTCTTATCGAGAAGCAGAAATTAGAAGCAGCAGGAAACAGACTTCTGGCCCAGATGTGCAACTGTCCGTACAGTAAAGGAAAAGGCAGCCCCGGAGGTGCCGAAACGGGAAAACCCAACTGGGCCAGCGAAGGGGAGAAGTTGCTCAAACTCTGCTTCTGAGGAGGAAAAGGTTTGGGAGTCACCCAGACCTTTGGGAATCACCCAGACCTTTGTCCCTGCAAAGCCAATCTTTTCATGAGGATAGATCTGGGAGAGTGGGAAGGGTGGTGTGCGGCAGGGATCCGATGTTGCCGCCCACGCTGACTGGCTGGGGTGAAATCCCTTCTCCAAAGCTCTGCCCTCTCTCAGACCCAGAGCACATCACAGGAAAAGCCACATCAGGTTACTGCTTTGAAAACAACCCCCGAAAAAAGACAATACTGATCTCTGCAGTATTAAGAGACAGTGCCTGCTAAATCCCAGCAAGCCTAAATGACTGTGCAGTGGATTTACCCGGGGGATTAGTAAAAGCCACACTTTCC
>NW_010412979.1:5569-7129 GCF_000710305.1 Buceros rhinoceros silvestris | reverse complement strand
CCTACATGCAGAAAACCTTCTGGTAGGCACATCGAAATGAAAGTGCTGGTTTCCAGCGCTTGTTTTCCAGGCGGGCTCGGAGGGGTGAGCAGGGGCTGATGTGGGATGTGGGAGGAATGCAGGATGCAGGAGGAAAAATTATTCTTATCAACCGAGTTCAACCCAGGAGAGCTGAGATATGCAGAAGGCTCAAGCTAATAAGCTGAGCAAACAGTACTTAGAGGGCCACGGCCAGGCACAATTATGCAATGCTGGTTTATTTGCTGCTGTAGGTTTGAAGGAAGAAATCCTGGGAGGCAGGTGAGGAGCTCAGGGCCCAGCAGCTCGTTCATGACCGTGTTGGCTGTTGGTCTCCCGGCACACTCCTGACTGGGAGGGATTTAAACCCATTCTTAAGAAATTGCACAATTATTGCAAAGTTCATAACAGAACTCTCAAGACACTAATGCCCTGAGCTGTTCTGTTTTCCATATCCTAGGAAAAGCAGCCACGCTGTGGCTCCTGCTGCATCAACCTCGAGCGAGGACTTTCACTATGAACTGTGACCGTAGTTCCCAGCTGAAATGCCACACAGGACGGAACGGCTGTGGGAAGCACCAAGTGTACCTTCAAGCATGGAAAAAATAGGTACCACTCAGCTGTCGAGGGATGCTGACATGCAGGGCAGACCCGAGGAGCTGCAGCTCCACAGCACGGATGTCACCGGGCCCTTCGTGGCAGTGAAAAGCCATGAGGGAGAGGCCACGGCCAGCAGAGAAATGCAGGTAGGCAGTGGATGAGGGGAGGTGGATTTTGGGGCAGTCATTAAAATGTGGGTGCCCTTCCCCAGAGCTCTTTATCAGTGTAATCCAGGACAGTATCTGTTCTGTGAGTTGGTAACTGGTCCCAGCATTACCTGGGATACTCTGGGATCCCTAGCTCCATCCCTTCGCAGCCCAGTGCCTCCCGGAGCGGAGCCACTATTCCCACCAGACCATGTTACCCACCCCAGGCATTGAAAATAGCAGCAGGAGCCCTGACTCACACTTCCCACCCTCCCTTGGAGCCTGCAGCAGAGACGGAAGCAGGCAGCCCTATGTCCCCCTCCGTACCCTGCCTGCTGCCCGCTCCCGTGTCAGCCCTGGACGGGCACTACCGGCCGGCAGCAGCTGCCTCCACTAATCCACCAGCCTGAGAATCATTTTTCTTCCATAATGTAGGAGGCACGTTAAAGGTTTCAGCTCACAGTGGAGCTTCCCACCCCGTCTTTGCTGCACCAGCACGGATCACGCCAGTCGGTTTCATTCACCAAGCACCAGAAACTGAGGTACTGAAAGCCCCCGCGGGTCTCTCTGCCCATCACCATCCTCCCCATGGACGTATTCTATCCCCTATGGCTACTAGGACCTACCTCCATCACGAGCAGGGCTCGGGTCCCCCAGGACTAGTTGGCGTAGGCTGCTTGGCCGTGTCCCCGCAGCACGGAGTCCGACAGTGCTGGGTGGGCAGCGCTGGCTGCCATGGCAGGATGCCTGGCCCGGGGAAAGGGGCCGGCCGAGGGAAGAAAGGTTTTGGGGGGGC
>NW_010412979.1:1750-5540 GCF_000710305.1 Buceros rhinoceros silvestris | reverse complement strand
CGCCTGACAGAGTCCGTGGCAGGGAAAAAGGACCAGCCGATGGCAGCAAAGTTTTGGGGGGGCAGCAGGGAAGGAGGGAGGGAGGAGGAGAGCCCTCCTGTAGCCCCTTGTCCGGGCTGGCCCCGCGTCTCCAGGCACTTCCCCGGCGCGCAGGGACTGAGCGATGGCTGCGGCGGGTTTGCCGACTCAGGAAATCTGCCGGAGCTGATTCCAGCTCAGTGGCTGGAGCTTTCAGGGCTGTAATGCAAAACCCCCCTCGTCCCTGTGGCGGGGTATTCGCACGCCTCCAGCCCCATACGCTGCCTGTGCCCTGACGAAGAGGGTCGGGACAGGCTGTTGTCATCTGCTGTGTCACATACCAGGACATAAAGCTGGGAGAGGCAGGGAAAGGCACACACAGAGCAAAAGCCTGGGTGGAACCGACGCGTGGGAAAAATACAGTCATCAAGCAAGGAGCTGGGCAGCCCGAGGGAGCTAAAGGATGGGAACCAGCCACTTGTGTTGGGATCAGTGGCCATGCACTGGATAGAGTGCTGCTGACCTGCTCACACTGCCGAGAGCGATGGGGAAGGTTGTACCAACTCGAATCCACCACAGGAGAACACACAACACACAGAAAAGCCAGCCGACTGAGCAGGTACCTGTGTTTGAGACTTCATGTGCAATTAAAAAGATATTAAACGGGACATCCGAAATGCAAACAGGGATGACAACAGGCTCTGGTTTGCAGCCTGGAGTCCCCCCTCAGGTGCTGCATTTACGCCGAGGCCAGTGGAGCTGGTGAGGGGCCAAAGTGAAATTCGCGGGTGAGAAAGGAGACCCAGAGCTTGTGCATTTGATTCAGTCCAAACCTGCAGGGCAGCACAGAGCAGGGTTTGTGCAGCCAGCACTGCAGGATCAGGGCCGGATAAGAGCAACTGAGGGAAGCAGAATTCAAGCCCACAGCCTTACGCTGTGCCAGACCAAAGCCCTCGACGTGCCCTGCTGCTGCTGAAACCTCAAACCAACTGTGGCTGCAGCCCAGAGCATCTGTGTAGCCACAGACCATGGGATGAATGCAAAAGGTTCATTTGCAGCTCTCTGGTTTAGTTATTTCTCAAAAAAAGCGACAACAACAGCTTAGGAAGTATTTTCAGCCACACATTGAATTGTACAGGCTGGACCGATGAGCTGATTGTGACCTAGATACACGTGTAATGGGGAAGACCGTGGTGCTCCCACTGCTGAGACAAGGGGAACACCGCTGAGCCTCGCGCTTCCCATCATCTCTCAGGATGTCCCTATGTCCATCTGTGCCCTGGACGTGTAACCTGTCGAGCTGGAGAGGCTCGGGTGCAATGCTGCACCTCTGAGCTATGGTGCACAGCGAGCACTGCCCACGCTGGAGCTGGCCCTGGCTGTGTTTAGCAGCACAAAAATCAACCTGACCTGGCACAGATGGATCAGAAAGGTTTAGTTCAACAGCTTCACAAGAGCACCATCCTCCAGGCAGAAGTGGTTTGTCTTGCATGGCAAGGAGAGGAATCCACCCAGTGAGGGTGGATTTTGCAGCCTGGCCAAGCCCTGGGCTGTGAATGCCTCCGGACATGACACGAGGCAGGTCACCGAGGGACATGCTCTTTGGTTTAAGATCTCTCATAACATCACTTCTTGTTTTAGTACAGTAGCCAGAGGTCGCTTCCCATCACTCTTCCAGGAAAACCCCCCCTCTGCATGTGGCCTTCTGGAAAACACCCTCCACACTTCTCTGCTGTGACTCGGTCTCCCCAGCTTGTGGTTAACTGTAACCTCGAGCCCCCCACATCTCCTGCCAGCTCACAGCCCCCTGCAAACCCTGCCTGACTTACCAGGATGTCCGTGGCCTTGGGGAAGGATGGAGGAGATTTCCCCAGAGGTGGCTGAAGAAGTGAGGGCTAGATAAACGTTGGGATGCTCTGGATCAGACTTTGCAGGCAGCCTGCTGCAATAAGACCCGAGAGGACTGTTTTTGTTTCCTGGGGACCTCAGGCAGTTTGATTCAAAGGAAACAGCCATGCTCAGCTCCCCAGTGCAAGGGGAAGGTTGGGATTAGCAAATAACTGCAGAAGCAAGAACGTCACCTATTAATGCCCCGGTGAAGCGAGGTGGCTCCGGATCTCCCCCATCGAGGGCACAGTTTCCCTTCCAGATGAAGCAAAAACCCTGCCGGCACAGGAAAAGTGGGGATTTCGCAAGGAAATTACCCGAGCGGTTGGTGGCTGACTCCCCTTCATCCTTAGCACCAGCTCTGCCTTAGATTTAGTCCGCTGCTTAGAAAGCAGCAGCTCTGTTTTTCGAGCCTGCCTGTAACAGACAAATTTACAAATAAAGAAATCTCCCATGTGAAGGGGATCCCTGTACAGACACAAAATCACAGCACATTCAGAGCACGCCGCTGCTGAGGGGGGCAGAATCTGGCCCTAAGTCTGCGCATCGTAACCAGAGACAGGTCACCTGGCAAAGCATCGCGAACACACGGCAGATTTTGGACTTGGGCTCTGCCTTGGCTGGTCAGCTCGGGCAGCAGCTGGGGCTGGGCTTAGCACAGAGAAACGGGTACCGAAAATATGGAGAAAGACCAGCTGAGCTGCAGAGAGCATCCTCGACCAGGCTGGGAAATCTGCATACAGGTTATCGGGAGCCAGGAGGCTGATACAAGTGAAGATCTGCAAAGTCCACCGCTATTTAACCTCATGTTCCCGAGTGCTTTTGGTGTCCAAAGCAACCGGCTTCTTGGCTTAGACCTCAACCCCTTGTGAGCAGCAGCCACACAGAGCCCAGCAGCAGCCTGACTTCTGCGTGCAGGTACCACCTTGCTCCTCACCCCTTATTCCTGTGCCTAGGAGCAGGAAGGAGAGCGGAGGGGGTACTTACAAAGAAACCCAGCAGAGAATTTAAGAGCAATATCCTTTTCCCGGGACAGGAGTCAGGAGGCTGCGGTTCTGGCATGAGGATGCCCTGGTCACTCCGGCAGAGCGCTGGGCCGGTGCTCCATGCGGCGGTTGGATCTCCTCCCTCTGCCATGGCTGTGGTTTGAGTCGAAGGGGCAGAGGATGTACTATGTGGGTTTGCAGAGGAGGCACTATGAGGCTCTGAGGCAGCCAAGAACAGGCAGCACAGGCTGGCGAGCAGGCAGGGAGCCTGGAGGAGCGGGAACAGGCTGGGTGCTGCAGGGGCCGGTCCTGTTCCTCCAACTGTGCTGGGAGAACAAACAGCACCGCCAAGCGCTGCCTGGCCAGGCTGCCTTCGAATGGCGCAGAGAACAAACAAACGAGCCACTGCGGTTCCCTAGTCTGAGCTGGGATGGTGCCACCATCCCACAGGGCTCTCAGTGGCAGCTGGTGGGGAGCATGGAGCCCCAAAGAGCCCCGTGTGGAAGGTGGCTGCGTGGGTACGGACGGGCAGATCCTGGGATCCCGGGCTCTGTGCCCATCCATGTCTCACAGATCCCATCATTTCCTAATTCGACACCACATCCTCCGGATTGGGGAGTGTCTCTCGTGGCCCAGGTTTGCAGGTCACCGGGAGAGGCACCTCTACAGAGATGATTCAGTGACCATCCCTCATGGGTGAAGCTGTTCAGGGCCCTGCCTCTGCTTGGAGAATCTTTGGAAAAATTCCTGGAGGGAGTAACCCCGGGAGCTTGCTGGGTGACACAGCACTAAACCCCCCAGCAGCACCCCCAGCAGCTGGGTTTCAACACCTCTAACAGGCTGCTTGTGCAGTCGGGGGGGATTTTCGGGAGCTTTTGCATGGAGGGGTTGAGGGGGGA
>NW_010412979.1:0-1608 GCF_000710305.1 Buceros rhinoceros silvestris | reverse complement strand
CATGAAGGGTTTGAGGGGGAAAGGAGGGAGAGGCAGAGCCGCAGGCACGGCGAGGTGAGGAGTCACAAGGCAGGACCCTGCTGGGCTCATCCTGACTCAGGAGCCAAACCCTGCTCTCAGCTACAACCCTGCTGCCTGCCCAGAGAGGAGAGATTGCAGGATGGAAGTGAACCCCTGCTCCCCCAACCCTGCCCTGCCTGTCCTGGGCATCCACCCCGCACACCAGCTGCCCAGTTGACCCAAATCCATTTGCGGCGCTTGCCTGTAGCTAACGGGAGCTGCCGGTGGGCTGGGAACAACAGCCATATGTCAACAAAGGCTGCGGAACACGATGTCTTTTGCTAAGGGGTGAATCAGTCTGAGAGTCTGATATTCTTCTCCTCCTGAATTAATTAAGCAGCAATCTCGGGTATCTTTGTCTTCACAGCTATTATCTGCTTTTCCCAAAGTGCTTCTCAAAGCACCATCCCGATGGGAGTGAGGGAACGAGTTCCCACCACCACGCTCTGCTCACAGACTCATTCTGCTCACAGACTCATTCCCACGTGACGTGCGAGGAAACGGAGCCAGAGAGGTGGGAGCTGACCTGGACATGAGTACTCTGGCACCTCCGGTTCCGAGGTGCCTGGCAGGGCCTCAGTTTGCAGCCGAGGTCAGTAGTTCCCCCCCAAAACTCTTGGCACTTGTAGGGTCTCTGCACACCGGTGCTCTTTGGCTCACCCCTCGGGATGCCCAGCCACGGGGCCGTAGGGAGGGCAGCTTTACACCACCGTTCCCTCTCATCCCTTTTTGCAGTCACTGCTGGCCTAGTTTACGTCCTTCCTCTGGGACTTTACCACAGAACTTGCCTGCAGTTTGGGTGGGAGGGGAGGACGTGCTTTGTTTCCATCAGCAAATCCTCCTAAAGAGATGCAAGAAAGTTCACCCAGCACATGGGAGTGTTGGCTCTGGTTCCCAGCTGGGGAAACTGAGGCAGGGAGTGAGGGAAAACTCTGGGAATTCCTTGCCTAGGAATCTCCTGGCTGGGTTAGGTGTGGGGACAGCAACCAAAAGCAGTGAGTCTCAAAGGTCCCATGTCCCCATAGCTTGTGCTAGCTCCTTGGGGACTCTAAGGTGCTCAGCACCTCCAGGGAAGGGCCAAGCCGTCCCACACCCTCCTGGCCACTGCTGGCCCAAACTCCCCCATGAGACACAGCCACCCTCAGGGTGGACACTCAGAAACTGCTAGTTTCTCCCCACTGATTGTAATCCGTCTCACCCTGATATAGCCACTGAGCTGGCGAGCATCTAAATTTAGCGAGATGAATCCTAGCTTGCGTTCGGAGGGCTGGTGCCCTCAAGAGAGCAGGATGGGGCGGACGAGGCCATAGGGACAGGTCCCCCCTGCAAGGCAGAGCCCCAGGACACCGTGGACCACCTCCCACAGAGACTGGGCAAGCAGTAGGGGAGCGGAGGGATGAGATGGGAGCAGAGAAACGGCACACGGGGCTACAAGCCCATAAACAAGCGTGGCTTGCAGCCGGCCTGCCCCGTAAGCCCAAGGCTGTGTCACGAAGCCACCCTGTTCCCTGCCTCCCCATTCCTCCCGCGTGTCTCACGGGAGAAGCA
>NW_010412978.1:28468-37340 GCF_000710305.1 Buceros rhinoceros silvestris | reverse complement strand
TTAATATATTTTTATTTAAACAAGGAGACTCAGAATTCTGCATTTAAAATTGCTTCAGGTTGCACCTACCACTGCTGGCAGAAAGGCAAGGAAAACATACAGAATATTCTGGTTGTGGCCTTATATGACATCAAGAGGAACATGGTGCCTGGCTTTTTTCTCTTCAAGCCATGGTTACTCTATTGTGGATCAGGAGTGATGGATTAGAACGGCTCCAAGAGCTGTCAGCTAATATCTAAACTGCAGCAAGATCAGACAGCAGCAACCTGTCTGGAATGCTGTGACAATTTCTGGCTGCCACCGTAAGAACAGCAGGTTATGCTTCCATAGGAGATTTTAAAGTAGAAAAATGAAGTTAAAAAAAGCACCAAGACTGTATAATATTCCACAAAATAGGAAGTAAGATAAAGTAGCGATAGCCTCTTGGAGATTTTTCGCATTGCTCCAGCTTCTTGTGCAGTCTGATGCCACCATATGGTCTCATTTTGCTGGGGCAGTTGCATTCTGATGAACTGAGAACAGGGCCAATGTCAGAGCTGTTAGTGGATCTGAATGAGTGGACCACTCAGTTACACCTTTGGATGTGTACTCGGGTTCAATGATTAAAAAAAATCTAGACAATCCAGGTGCTTGTAGCTCCTCTAACTTCACTAAGCATGGAAGACACCCACTATCCCATGACAATAAGATACTCAATAGGTACAAAATCAGACAATATGTAAAGCATAATGAAGTTGCTGAAAATGTAGAAAAACACTGCACACAGCATAGTAAATGCTCTGTGAAGGATGTTAGAAGTGTAGTTATTACAATCTCAGCAACAAGAGATGTATTGCTTAGACATTACTGTCATGTATGAAGGTTATGACTTTTCAAACAAGAGGACTACTCAAAGCAACAATTTTCTAACTTTCCAGGTCACTTACTTGAATGTTGGCATCCTTTCTTAAACTTCGTACAGATAAAAAGGAAGGAAACCACAGTCACTGGCTGTGCCAGTCACTTGCCATGCGTTAAGAAAAGGACTACAACATTTCAGCCTGTGGGTGATGCCTGTAGGGGATTTGAGAATGGCTGGGGGCATGGAAGGAACAAACGTGATGACTACTACCTACACACCAGAAGGGAGGACAAACCAGCATGGTGGCTCTGCTTGAGATGTGGCCATGCTTCCCAAATACCAGGGCACAGATGCCCACACTGGTGGCATCCTAGTGCAGGTGCTTCCACTGCACCCAAAGAGCAACCGAACTCTCACAGTTCTTGGTGAGGTGCCCTGATCACCAAAGGGAGATGAATGTCACCAGACACTCTCAGACCCTGGCACCAGTCACTCACAAATTGAGAGCCTTAAACAGATGTCTCCTGTCCTTGCTTCCAGCTGTTCCTCTTGCCCCTCGGGATCTTCCCTAGAGCAGCCCCTGCTGCAGACAACAGCCTGAAGGTGCTGAGAGCCACTTCCAGCACTCACTCCTGGAACTGGCAAACTGAGGATTATATGTCACCGAAAGGTTTTAAACAGTATAGTTCTGAGAAAACATGGCAAATTAAAATATTCATACCTTCTCCCTGCCACGAGGGGAGAGTTACTTGTGCCCCAGGAGTCATAAATGTGAAAAGAACAAAAATGCTCAAGCACAAGAGTGGCAGTGGTGGTCCTTGGCCCAGGCGAACATGGGCGTATCAAGAGCTGTAGCTGGTTAGAATAAAAAACTGAACTAAAACACACCTCCCAGCCAGAAGGTGTAAAGTGCGCAATCTTGTGGTGCTAAATACCTCACTGTATGCCAGTAGGCTTATTTAAAACATGCTAGGCATCTTCACAGGGGCCATTAAAAGGCCTGTAACTTGCTTATATTGGATATCCCTGTAGGTCTTAGCACAAATCCGCTGCACACAATTTTACACAAATCACCTTTACACCATCAAATTGGAAAAGTAGGGGATAATGAATGCCTATAAGGAGGCAATTTTTGTGAAGGCAGGTTACTCGTCAGAATGCACTTAACCATTCTAGCACATTGGCAGTGACTTTTGAAAGGCATCCTCCCCTGCTCTGCTGCAGCAGCTGGAACCTGAGTGCTGCCCCAAGGTCACACCCTTGGTGCCCAGTTGATGGCAGTTGTTTTCCAAGACTTGTACTACTTGGGGGCAGCAGGGCAGAATATAGAAAATAGTAACTGGAATCAGTGACTGACCCAAAATGCTGAGAATCCCCCAGTACTTTCTCAAAACTCCTGCCAAGGAACATCTTTTCTACTGATCTGCAGCAGCACCCACACTAAGAACAGTCCCAACTTTAGCCTTCCTCACTTTCCACCAGGCAAGAAACAGCATGCAGAATTATGCAGCCAGGGTTGACCCATGAGACAAAAGTAACAGAAGAAATTTTGCCCAAATAATTACCAGGTGCAGGGTTTAATACAGCACCTAGTTCAGCTGTGGATTTCAAAAGTGGTTACAAAACTAAGGTATCAAGAATCTATTAAGAAATATTAAACACTAAGCTACTGCCTCTGACTTCAAGTCCTTAGCCACAATGTGCTTGCTGGCCATACAGAAGGTATGCTGGTGGGAAGAGCAAAGGTTGCTGTTTTCTTAGTCCCCTCCCTAGACCTCTGCTGCTGGCCACAGCCAGGCATAGAATGCCAGGCTTCCAGTTTAACCCAGTATGATGTGGTATGCTGTGCTCCTAAGGCCTAGCTGCTGGAAGAGGTCTGCTTCACTTAGGTGGCTCAAACCTGCTTTACTGCCTCCTTGCTCAGTTTAACCAGACTAAATCAGGCAGTGAATACCAAACATAACAACAAGGTAAAAGAAGCTCGTGGGCTCTTTTTTCTGCTAAATAGAAATCTTGTTTTGAGCCCTTATAGTAGTAGATTTTTCCCCCGAACAGCTTTTTGTGCATCTTTCCTCTGTTTTGAAAGAGACTTTTCACATCCTGCGTATATTTTATGCCCCTTTAAATATTATGTTTCACTTGTCTCATTTCTACTCCCCAAAAATACCACAGCGATGCCACAGGCACTTTCAGACACTTAAAAAAAATAAAGTTCAACACTGGTGTAGGCACATCCACTTAAGTCAAAGATGTCTTAAGACATGAACAAATAGAACTGGTAAATGTTAGACAAGCTGAAACAAATTAGGAATTTGATATTAAATACACGAGAAGATGACATTTTCCAGCTGTTACACACTGTTTTATAAAGTCCGAGAAATCAGCATTATACTTAGATGGCAAAATTGGACCAAAAGAATTAAGCTTCCTGCTGTGAGACAAACATGCAGGTGTGAAACAGGTGCCAAGGAAGAAAAAGAATATGTATTTTCCAGATCAAATTGTTCAACTTTATCTGCCTTTTTGTTCCTGTCTACATTTAGCCTATATCCAGGGCTAAACTATAGGATTTGCCCTATCACCCAATGACACATCTCCAGCAGAAAAGGGAGATGGAAAAGAGAGGATACACACAGGATAAAATGAGAATGGATTCAAAAAAAGAGCAAAGCTAGTAACAATACCAGCATAAAGTATACAAAGTCATACTCAGCCCAGTGAGCGTACAGCAGTCACAATAAATGGGAAAGCAGTCCTCGGGAGCAGAATGATAAGCAAGCCCTTCCAAGAACGGAAAGGAAGAGGAACAAACTTTCCCCTATATAATGACTGTAATGCTTATAATATGGGAGACACCTGTGAGACAACTCAGATTACCTGCCCTGGCTGACTCTAAACTTCTAACGGCCTGCAGATCATGGCAGGACTATGATTCTGTCCCAGCAAAACCAGGAGAATTCCCTAACCCAGGCTGTGGCTGCGATTTCCTACCTGTTTGCTCCTTCCCAGTAATTTTATGTTATCTGATTTCAGAGAACTTGAATTAAGGAGCAATCTTCAGAATATTCAGCTCCCCTATCTCTCAGATATTTTGCAAATTATCCATTTTAGAAATACTACACTAGTGAAAAATACATTGAAATATTATTCAAGCAGACAGAGGCCTCATTATATATCCAGTGGTCATCGTCTTCCCCAGGATATTTTTAAAATGAGCCCAACCTCTTTTCTTCCTAAAACTGTTTCAGCTATAAACAGCTACAGTTTTGGGTTTTTTTCTCCACCCCACCCCTCACCAGCATCTCCCCCCACCCTCTCTCCTAAAGAAAAAAAAAAAACAACCAACCCCCAAACCCCCTAAAAATCACACCAGTATGGGAAGAACATAGGTCTTTCCCCTCGAATAGTGATTTACTGTCTGAGATTATGAAATGTAAAAGGAACAATGTTCTGAACTTTTCCTAACATAGAGTTCTGCTGTTGAAGCCTAAGGCTTGTGCCATTGAAGTTTGCCTGAAATGTCCTTTCATATAATCCTGCTTTCTCATGGCTGTAACACAGTCAAACTTTCATAATTTGGTCTGATTTTTTCTTTTAAATATTAGGGGTCTCCCTCAGGCTGAAATATTTTGGAAATATTTCAGCCAATATCTCAGCTATTTTTGCAAATGAGACGAGGATGTGCAGGGGGAAGTTTAACTTGCACTGAATATTCTGATGACAACTCTTTTGGATAAGCTTTCTGTGCTTTAAAGTGGGGAATAGAAATTTGACAAGTGAGGGAGGGCATCAGATGAAAATTATATGATGATTCATTTCTCCATATGAAAAATTGAGCTATTGGGCCAAGTTATAAATCAAAAAAATTTGCAGCCTGCATATCTGTTAAAGTTTATTTCTACATTCAATGAACACATTCATGTTTTTTATGGTTTTTTAGTGATATCCAGATTGCTTATATAATGCCCTCAAAGAACAGACACATCTGTCTCCTAAAAATTTTTGTACGTGAGCCAGCTGGGCATATGCAACCCCCAGACTAAATATACAGTACAGGTCTTCAGGAAGAACACTCCTATTCTGAGCAGAGGTGAGACTGGGCAATAGCAGGATGGGGGTAGGAGGCAGGGAGGGGATGAACCTGACAGCTGAACATCCATGTGAATATGGGAAGCAGGACTCATATGAGAGAAGGAAAGGGAAGCCTCTCTCTTTATAAGAGACTTATAAATTCTTCAATCTAAAGAAGTTGGATTTTATGGGCATAGCATCATTTTATGTGAAAATGCAGAACATGCAACAAGAGGGAAGACGAGTCTTGGGGGAGAAGACGGAGTTGGGCAGGCTAGACATGAAAGAGCAGGGGGCCAGGAGCAAGATCAAAATCAGACAAGGAAGAGAGGGTGACATCACAGGGGATGAAACAATGAAAACCAGGATGAGTGCTCTGTTCTCCTGGATTTGTATGTCCAAGGGGACATGCTGTCTGCAATTTAGCTGCTTCCCAGATCTTGTATCATCGCTTAAGATGGCTGACCACTGTCCCACTCTACAACAGAGTAAGTCTTGCATTCTTCTGAACTCAGAGCCTATGTCTAGGCATTTCAATATCCCCATTATGTTTCATGGCCCCACCACAGAAAGACTTTCTGTGCCTCTCTGTGAGGATTTTCCCTGCAGAGTCAGGGCTTCATCAGTAAAGGATATAGACAGGACGTATTTTCCAGCACATGACAGGTTTTATTTGGAAATTGCAAGAGTAAGGATGAGTTTTAAGGTTCTGGGAGCCTGGACTTAGGATACTCAGGGTCAGTTGCAATCTGTGGCTTCTGACTAACTGTTTTATCAACTTTTCAACAATTTTTCAGCTCCTGTTTCTAAGAAAAACTTTCTCATCTCATTCTCTTGCTTCCTAAGATGAGATAGGAGGAGTAGGTGTCTTGCATCTCTGTTGCCAGTTCAGCATGACTCCCTGTGATCTGCTCCCAGGTAGTCGTGAAGTCTTACTGGCTGCTATTGCCTCTTTAGTCCTAAGCCATATACTCAGCCTTTTCTCTACAAGCAGACTGCACGTTAAAGAAGTGTTAACTGCAATAAATATAAAATGACACATCAATGTGTTCTTCCATTCATTATACTAGGAATTGGGAGGGAAAACCCATGGGAGAGAAACTGCAATAGAAAGGCAGGTCCGGAAGAGAGAAGTGTGGAAGAAGCCGTAGAGATGACCCTGAAAAGTTTATGAGGTAAAAGGATAACTTGTACACTTTCCTGGAGCTTATTTATGGGGAATCTGTAGTTCTTCAGAGCTTGCCTGTCACAGCCATCTGTCACCAAGTGGCAAATGTCCCAGTCCTTATACCTTTTAGACTGGTGCACAAAAAAGGTGACATCTAACATTTAGTTTAGAAGATGGAATATGCTGATTGTAAGTTTGGCTGATTAATATTTGTTGTTAACATGGCACCAGAGTGCAGAGCATCTGCCTCCATGCAGACTTTGCTAGGTGGGGTTGATTTTTTCTTTTTTTTTTCTTTTTATTTTTCTTAGAACATTGCTAAAATAATAACGAAGTTGTGAAGTGACCTACTGCAAGATTAAGGATTCTACTGTCAGATCTGCTATTCAGTAGTCTCCCCTCCTGCCGACCAATGTGTAATGATAAAAACCATAAGGCTCTGTAATTACATAACTAAATGCTGCTTTACTTCTCAATAAACCTTTGCTCCATCCACTCTCTAGACTGGATAGTTCTCACTGTGAATGTAAAAACGAAGTACTACTGCTCATCATCATGGAGTCTGGTCCTTGATCTGTAACGTCAGCAAGGTCTAATTCCCTGACATAAAGACCTTTGAGTACACGCACACCTGTTCTGGTGAGGTACAGATCAACTCACTCCAACGTGATAAAGCTCAGCTTTTCTGTGGTCTGTTGTCATTGGTGCAGGTGAGCTTATGAAGATAAGCTCAGCTGCAGTAAGACAAATGTTACTGACAGTGAGTTGTGTATAAAAAAGCAACATCAAACAGGAGAGGTTGGAAAGGTAAGACAGTATGAACTCATAGTGTCCCACACTGCAGTGTCCTAACATCAGCAGAAGGCAACGAGAGGCCTTGTGACCTGTGTCTGGTTCAGGGTTGACTCCCAACTCCAAGGAACCCAACTCCCTCTCTTCCATGCCCTGGTGCTTTCTTGGTCAGTTTTATCATTGATTTATTTTCCTCAATCCAAGCATTACACAGCTAGAACATACTGTATACTTAGGCGCTGCTCTCAGAGCAGGTGGATTCAAACACCACTTCCCACCATTCATATTCTCATCAGATTATAAACTGCTCATGCCCGTTACCACAACGAGGGGAAAACAGACATGCAGAAGACTGACTCGCAGACACTTGCCTGTTCAGCCACACAGAACAAGCCCAATATGCTATTTTGCATTATAAATCTTATGGACAAGTTAATGTGTCCACACAACAATGAGCCATTATGGCTCTAGGGGATCAGCTTGCAAAGTCCAAAGTGTACAAACAGAGGCATATAGGACAAATCTGAACTAAGCACTGTACCCTGCCCTCTGCCTGCACCAACAATTTACAGGTATCTGGTAAATTATTTATAACCAAAAGATAACAAAGTATAAAACTGTGTGACTGTTGTAAAGCCTCCACTTTACAAGGGAAACTCTTTCTGGATAATTTGCTCTGCCTCTGAAAATGTTTCAAATTTTGGTGTCTGCTCTGCTCTTTACAGGTAAGTGCCTGGCACCCTGTCTCATGTCATTCCCTTCTGGCTCGTTTAATAATCAGCTGGCAAAAAACGCCGTGTTACCACCGGAACAATACTGAGGGAAGAGAATTAACTGGGAATCACCACAGCAGAGATATATGGGAGAGCGTGCAAGCCCAAGACTGCATAGAAAATTCTGTGAAATACAGTCTTGATTCTGCCCCTTGTGTCTACTTTTGAACTTCTTACTGCTCAACCCCTCAGGTATGAGGAGTGAGAATGCATTCCTGAACAAAAGAGATTCTTACAGGATGATTTCCTGAACTACTAAATTGAGGAAAGAGCTTTTCTGAAATATTCCCTAAACATTATTCTGATATCAACATTTATTGTTTGTAAGAAACAATTTCACATGCAATTGTAAGTATCCAAAATGGTGTGATTTCTGGGATGAACGATTTGAATTGCTTAAGAGAACTGATTTTTTTAAAGCTCACAGGCTGTCTGATCATTGAATCTTCACAGTACCCTGCAACCAGGCCACCTAAAATCAACTCATCCTGTAAAACTTGGACCAAAGTGAAAATGGATGGGGCAGGGCTGCAGCATCAACGAGACTGAAAGAATGCTCTTCCCAAGCAGCACAGACTGGTACAGTCAATGATCAGTGTTGTACATGATGTGAGATTAATTTATTCCTCACTAAATTAGAACAAACCAAGCAGGCAGTGTCTGTTGACTTCTCAGATGATTGCCCACATCACAGAAAGATGGTCCATCCACATGCCTGCATTAAAGGCATTATGTAGATCTCAGTGCTCCAACACTGAGTAAATACATAATGTGAAGAGCTAAGGCAAAATGAAGTAGATAGAATTAGCCAATGCTTAATCATGAATTAATAATAAAGATGTTTTCTGATTTGGAACCACAGTCAGGTATACTCTCTCATGGGCCAAATTCTCTTCCCTGTCATATGACCCTATGTTTTAGCTGCAGTGAGGCTCAAGGGAAGGAGATGGGAAGGGCTTTTCCCTCTTCTGCAAGTTAGAGCTCACCTAGAAACCTTCCTTCCCCCTCACTTTCTGATCTGCTGTGCACCTGAGCTTAGACTATTCTTGAGTCTGTCTTCCAGAACCTGACCTCCTTTCCATTGAAGGCCATCATGCCACAAGCAGTGTGACCTGAAGCCAAGGTGGGAGTGCAGCAGCCTGCTGTCCCTGCTTTTGGAAGACTTGCCTTTGCTTTCATCTCCCTTATGTCTCTGTATTTCCTAACAGCCTTGTTTGCCCTCTTTCC
>NW_010412978.1:6558-28398 GCF_000710305.1 Buceros rhinoceros silvestris | reverse complement strand
CTTTCCCTGGTTCCTTCCTTCAAAAGGCAGGAAAAAACAGTTTTTAATTTTATTACTAGTTTTTAATGAACTCTTAAAGGTTTCATTGATCACGAACAGTTCAGTTACTCATTAACTGTGAATCCCTTCAGCAATGGCCAAGGTGGTGGTAAATTGTTTAAGAGGCTGTAAGACTCATTAATGAGAACCTGACTCTTCATCACACCCTCAACTCTGCTGCTGAAAATCAGTGCTCATAATAAACCATCTTCACATCTATGGGAACAAGCTTTCAGGGCTGTTTGCTGGACCTTTTCTTTAGCCTCTGCAGAGTGTGGCAGCAAGGGATGGGGGAGAAGAGTATGGTGTTCTGGCACTGGGGTCATTACTGAAGTCTTTCAGATGGCTGATGGGGGTGTCTTGCCCCTTTACTCAAGATTAAACTGGTGGCCAAATATGGATTTAGGAAGGAAATTCCACCGGGATTTTTTCCAAATTCTCTTGCTATTTACCCATACCTAACAATTTTTCTGACCCCTGGCATCACACCATCAATATGTTCAATAGCTAATTCTGCATTAAGTGCCTATAACTTATCTACCTTTGCTGATGAGGTTATGAGGCTGATGCTGTAGCTCTAATGATTGCTAGTGACTGAGCTGTCATCTCTTGAACCAGAGAGCTCTTGTGTCCTGTGCTGTAAAATTAAGAATTGTCAATAAAAGACTTCTGTACATCGAGTTTTAAAAATAAACAGATGAGACCAATATTTCAAAGACTGGGTCATGTGAACAGTGTTGAAGCACTTAACAATCAGTGACCTGAACTTTTGCTGACAACAGATTAGCAAATCTTGCTGATTTAATTTTGTTTCAAGACCTGTTGCCATCCAAACACTTTGGGATACATGGCCAATGTGCACATTTCCTTTTCACCATTTGAAAAAGTAATATGCAGGTGTTTGACTTCAATGTAATTGTACTTTTCAACTTGGAAAACGTGACACGTAGCTCAAATGTGGCCTGCAGAATCCAAAAGCCTGTCCCTGCTGCAATCCTCCCACGTAT
This sequence comes from Buceros rhinoceros silvestris, assembly GCF_000710305.1. Lineage (NCBI taxonomy): Eukaryota > Metazoa > Chordata > Aves > Bucerotiformes > Bucerotidae > Buceros > Buceros rhinoceros. The sequence continues at coordinate 27,352 of NW_010412978.1, read as the reverse complement.
GCAAAATACTGACAGATAACCACATCTTGATTTCCATGGATTGCCACATAACCATTTCTCTTCAGTGAAGAGAAAACCAGCTGAGTCCACACTCTTCGTTCCGTTCTTGCAGTGTTGCACTATAGTATTCTGAATCCTCAGACCAAGTCCTGGGGTCTGGCTTTGTGACTCTTTTCTGGATTTAGAAAGCCAGTTAACTGAAGCATAGTGTGTGTGGGATCAATTCTAACTCAATTCTAACATTAAGAAACACACCTGAGCTGCAACGTGTGATTTACTTTTTCAAAGTTCCCAACACGTCAGCTCCAGCCACCTCAGTGAGGTTTAAGTGTCCAAGGTTGAAGTCAAAGTCTGTCAAAGTTTAGCCTCTGTCCAAGCGCTGTCCTAAAGTGCTGAGAAACCAACAGCCTTACCCCTGTGAGCTGACATGTTGACCGGACAATCACCAAAGCCTGTAATAAGAATTATTAGATTAAAAGGAGTCAGAGCAATTGCCAGCTTTTGACTTTCAAAATCCACTGATAAAAGTAACGTCAGCAATAGGTTTTCAAGTTGTCATAGACTTGCAGTAGTTTCCAGAATCTAGGGAGAGAAACAAATAGCTCCATTTTATGTGACAATGTGCACAGTGACTGAATTGTTGCTAAGTAATTGTCAATTTTTTTGCAAATATCAGAGTAAATCAGACATAAACCACTTCTCCCAGTGGTAGGTGCACACCAGGGATAAATTTTGGTCCCAAGCCTTGAGATTGCTCCTCACCACTTATGTAGTACTGCTGATCTAGGTAAAAAAGTCTCTCTGCGGTGGGGGAAGCATATCCTATACTAAAGCAAGAATAAATGTTTGTCTTCCGTCATTTAATTCTACCATTAGACATGCACATGATGGCTTGTGTGCTCTCCTCAAAGACTGCTAAGAACACAATGACTGATACTGTTAGCTTTTAAAAAAGAAAACGCATAGCAATTAAATGGGTGCCTAAACAGGCAAAGGAGTCAAAATATAACCCCATACTCACCTTTTTGATTGTGTGATGAAGTGGATCATTGTACATTCAGCTGACAGAAAAATATATCATCCTGGGAAGATTTTGCAGTTGCACCCAGCTAAATATCTTGCTTTTTAAAAAATTATGCTTATTTATTATTACCTTGACATTCCAAGATATTTGATATGCCTTTTCAATAATCAGGGTTTTTTTTATAGTCAATGTTAGATTAAGCATATTTGCTATTTTGACAAAGACGACAATGATGTATCTCCTCTCTCTCCTCTCTCTGTATACCAGTTCACGTTAATCTAAAATTAGATGCTTGAAAGGCACCATAGCAGTAGTGACTGCTAATAGTTTTCCCTCTGGACAATCTGTTTAGGTGCATAGGATAGACAAAACTACCTGCTGAAGGCAATAATTGCATGAGCTAAGCATCTGCTTGCTAAACCCAGCCGATTTTATCTATAATTTGCTTTTCATATGAGAACACTGAGTGAATCTTCAAGAGATGCAAGGAAACATTCTAACTGGTCACAGTGGATACAGCCCCTGCAACAATTCACTCCCAGCATACTTTCCTCCTATTTTCCCTTTGAGGCATTAATCCCTGAATGGGCTTTTCAAATTACATATTTATCTAAGAGAAAAGAGGGAAAAAAGTATTGCATAAAAACATTAATGTACAACACGTCTGACTGCTCTTCAAAGGGACTTAACTTTGTTTCACTACGATTTGAAATTTTGCATCTTTTTCTCTGCTCAATTTTATGCACTGTGCATTAACATGACCCACCTTCTCCTAACTCTCTGTAGTCTCCTGCCCAGGTGCTTTGAAACTCCGCTGTACTGATTTCTGTGCTAGTCTTCTGCAAGTTGGAGAGCTGCAGCTCTTGTATTTATAAAGCACCTTCACATACAACAAATTCTTCCACAATCTTTTAGGAAGCTGTTCAAGAGGTGGGGAAAAATTACAGCCAGTCTGGGAAACATAAATTGAGGCAAGACATAAGTTATTTGCTGAAGATTAAACATTGTATTTGGAGGGATACTCAGATGGAGACATCTAGTATGATGCCTCCGGGTCTACGTTAGAGCTTTAAGACCTTTCTTTCTCCAAGCTCTTCCAGAGCACAGACAAACGTGCAACACTGTTTGTCAGTGTAGGCCTAGTGAAAGACCAGCAGGACTTTCTGGTTTCAATAGAAATGGTCTCGCTGGAGTTCTTTCGGAGGTGAATGAAGTTTGCCCCATTGAGAGAGGTATAATGATCTGAATGAGAGAATGAGCTAAGCACGACGTATTAGCTTGAGTATAAAGGCACTTACCTGTTTTTCTTCTGGTACTTACGCATCTTTGGACTGCCCCAGCAGCTAGGGATGAGCCCTGCAGAGGTGCTAAAAGTGAGAGGTAGAATAATTTGAGACAATAACTAAAAGAGCAAGAACTGGGTACCAACAGTGACAAAAGCCAAGAACAGAGCTGACGCTCCTGCCTCACCTCAGAGCAGGCAAGTGCGCTTTGATCAAAGTGAATATTCAGTATGATTAGGGATGGCATTTCTCATTGGATACAGGTGCAGCCATGCACCTGCTCTGCATACAGGGCAGACTGTATGTTAAAAATTGGAAGTTAATACCCTTAAGATACATCACTCTGCACAAAGGCGGCCGAGAAAACACCTCACCATTCCACCAGCAGAACCACAAGCTCATTTTTGGAAGACACTGGCAAAAGGGAAAGGAAATACAAAAAGCAGAGCTGCTTAATGATCTTTTTTCCTAGCTCACTGTGAAGCTGGATGGCCGGAGCAGATACTGGTTATAAAATTTAATGTTTACTAGTCCTTACTAACTATATATACATTTAAACAAAAGTGAAGCTTGTCACTGAGAGAATTTCAGATCCTGGTTCAGTTTTCTCAGTCCAGAAATGTAATCGTGTGCTTACAAAATATTTAATACCAACACCCCCCTCCTCCAATTCACTAAAGAGAAGTTAACAACTCATAGATTTTCTACTGGATTATAGCAAATTGCCAGAGAAATAATGAAATTTGGCACAAGCTTCATTTTATCTTATGCAGCTCTGTAACAGAGGTATAGCAGTTTAATACAGAAATTCAAGAAATGATTTTTTTCTTTCCCAGGCCAAAATCTTTCTTGTTTTCTGAAGTACAGAAAGAGCTATTCCTCAGTTCCCTAAGGGAGAGAGCAGTTCACACAGCAATCTTCACACCAAATGTCTGAATTCAGGGTTTTCCATGTAGTTGTTAACATTTTTGAAGATGGTATTCCTTCAAAACTCCCTACCCCAAATTCCAGTTTCTGATTATAGAAACTTGGAATCAAAGAAACTGAAGTAAGAAGGAACTAGTCGGACCATTATTGCTTCCTAAGTATATTTTCTAAAATACTATTTCATGTCTTTGTTAAAAGCGAAGATAACAACCACCTTCACATTTTTTTTGTTCATTTTTGTATAACCCAGCATTTTTGGGGCTTGGAAAAAACACAAAGTAAAAAGGAGCAGCAAAAATGCTAGCTCACATATCTGTTGCCTATAGGCATTCAGCATACCTTTTTTTTCTGTTTAAAAATCTAAAGAGCACTAGATTGCGGATGGTCAGCAAAGCTAGCAATAATAGCAGGTGAACCGGATTCAGCTGAGCATTGCGCGTGAAAGCAAACATTTGACTTTCTCAGATTTTCCCCCTAGAAATTCAGGAATAAGGAGAGAATTCACTGAGGCAGTGTGCCCTACTGAGCTCCATGTGTCCTGTATGACATAACAGTCAAGGGCTCAGGTTCTTGGCCCATCTGAAGCACGTATGTGCAGGTCACCATCAGGTGTCCATTTAAACCCACTTCACTAAATTGGAGCACAGCTGTTTACAGACACTGGCCTCAGCTTGACTGATGTATCCAAGTTTCAGCTTAATCAGCAGTTCATTAAAAATAGTGATTTGGACTGACATGCTTTTTTGGACCAGTTTAGCCCCGAATGATTTTATGTCTCAAACACTGGAGACCAGGGCCGTTCATATGAAGTTAATCAGGAATTCATCCCTTTTTCTTGGACAGAAGGACTATTTCAAGAAGATTCACAAGAAGTACTTCTGCATCTGGCGTGACCTTAAAATCTGTCTGAAGCAATGCAATAACAAGATTAGAAGTGCAATATCTTTTTCTCATAGAGCAATTTCCATGCATGTAATTTCCGTGCTGCTGCTAATGAGAATAATTCATACGTCTAAACCGGGACGTTTAGAAAGCATAGTTAAATTCAGGGGTAGGTTTAGGCTTAGGTTTTTTTTAAAAAACTTAGGTTTTTCAGCACACCTGAGACTAGCACAATTCCAGTCTAAGGTTTTTTTGGTCATAAAAGCTCATATTAAAAATAAATTAATGCCTTAATTTGTTTGTAACTTTATTTAGTTTGGATTCAGCAGCAAAATATTGATTTATAGCAACTGTTTTATTAGGTTCAGGCTTAAAAAAAGAAAAGGTCTTTCTGAAGATCTAAGGTAGGACCATCTTTGATTTCTGTTAAATAAACTACAGGTCCAAAAACACACTCCTTGAGTATAAATAAGTTTTTTGAAGTTCACATTCTAAAAATTTTTTCTGATGTTACAAATATTTCTCTACTTCCATTTGAGGTGTCCTTGGAGCACCTTTTCTGACAGAAGAATCAGCAAATGAATTTATGCATCTTAAACGACAGAATCGATATTCTCAGAACTACTGGGACCCAAGCAGCAAACGAAATGCATGGGGATACACTGTGGTGGAACAGGTATTATCTTCCATCATCTTGCAGCATCTATAGAAAAAAAGAAAAAGTACAGGTCTGAGATTTAGATGTAACAGTAATCCTTTGGGGCAAGGGAGGAAATCTGATTTATCAACTCATGAAAGATTACTCAATAGTCATTCATATTTATTCAGTATCAGAGCTCAGAATATTATTTTCTGTTTTGATCTACTTCAGGTTAGCGAATCATGGACAGCTTTGAGAGACACAGCACAGTACTACATGGACTTGGGTTCTTTTGCCTTTGATCCTTTGATTGCCAGGTATGATGGGGTTTCTCAACACACTCAGAATGCGTGTCTGTACCTAAGTAAAACTGACCAATAGAAGAGTGCTGGCAATTGGGTCCCAGTGGCATAACATGACATATGAACAAGCCAAATTATAAGAGACTCTTGTAAAATTAAAGAAGATTTGTTTTTACTGTCTAAGTTTTATAGTTATTTAAATCTGGTCATTTTATTGTGGCAGGTTCTTTTTTAAGTATGCTTTGGAAAAATTCATTAAAAGCTTAAAGAATATGTATCTTTTTTAAAGTCCACAGAAGCTAAACTGCAGCAATAGATCCTACATAGCTGATTTTAAAAGCAGATGGAAAGCAATTCCTGAGGAGAAAAATAAAATATAAATTCCCCTGTCTACTTCATTAACAAAACTGTATTCGGTATAGAATAAAACCTCAGTAGAACCAAACAGAGAGTGAGACAGAGCAGTTGGTAAAACCAGTGTTTATAGATCAGCACACAAGTACATGAAATGAAGTTAAATGAAGTCTAAAATTGTCATAGAGAAATTGTTTAGGGCTCTGCTGAGATTTACACATTTTTGGGACATAATATTGTCAAATTTAAGGAATAATTGCTAAATGATTCTGTTTGACAAGCACAATGCAGAACACACACACTATTCCTGTGAAACACTTCACACAAAGATACTGCAGGCCTTTGAAAGAAACAGGAGTGGATAGAACTAAACTCATACAACTTCCAAGTTTCAATGCTTAAAATAGGTTACCGAGACTTAGCAATTTGATCAGTCTGACTGTAACCTCCAGTAGGAAAATGGGTAGACTTCTTCTCATAATATGCTTTGAATTGAATATTCTTTAAATTTTATTAACTTAAAAGTAGCTTTCTTTTTGAAAGTGAGCACAAACTTTCATATTGAAATGTGGCTTTTAAAAAGCACTTTTGAAAAGAAGAATTTGATTTGGAGAGTCTCAGATTGAGGTTTCTACGACTGTCCCACCTGGAAGGTGATGCCAGCTTCACTCACGCTGAGCAGAAGCAAAGTAGAAGAGAAGAGCTAAAAGTCATGATTTTCCTGTCCTCCTGCAAAAAACTTAAGCTGGTGCCCTTGGGAGACTGGAAGGAAGAACCAGGATATTCTGTCACTAAAACTGATATGAGCAGCAGCTTTCTTAGCTAGCAGTGGCCACTTCTGCCTTTTGGCAAATCTGAAGTTACCTGAAGATGCTATACTCAGTTATCTGTCTTTTCCATTGGAAAAATTATTCAAATAAAAAATGTGCCTAACTACATCTAATTATTAGTAGTCCAGTACATGTGTGTGAAGGCTTTGATCCTGACAGCTGCCAGGTATACTGCAAGATGAGTTATGCCTCCAGAATTATAATCTTTATCAATGTTATATGACAGGATGCAAGCCAGTTTACAGAGGCATAGGCACTCCCACTGAAGCATGTTGATGAGTTCAGAGCGAGGCTGGTTAACTCCCAATCTGAAATAAACTTCCCAATACTAATATGCCAGAAATTAATATCTGGAGCTCTTGTAAAGGCATGTAGTAGATAAAACATCAAACTAAAAGTTACAAAACCCATTATGGTTAAAGTAAAACAGTGATTTCAACCTTATTGTTCATAATCATTGGTATTTCTGAGATGGCCAAGAAAAGCAAGCCTATACAGCATATGCAGGAATCTGGTTCAGGGGCTGTACTTCCAGAAGAAAACACCTGTGAAAGCTTACAAATCTCAAGTCTGGAGCTGCTGGCAGAATCTTTAAATTACTTTTGCAAAATTTTCCTAAAAGCAATTTATTCTATCTTTTCTAGTGACAACATCAGATCTTACATGGACATGCTACAGCAGTCTGGGACTCACCTCCAGCAACAGACAAAGATGAGCTATTAAATGCTACGTCTCATGTCTGTCCATGTTAGGATATGGCATGTTTATGTATTTGCCATTATGTATTTGATAAGATAACTTTATTTCAACCCACTAACTAAAACCAAAATTAACATACTAATGCTCTCAATATCTCATGTTTTGTATTCATAAGTAAAAGTGAGATGTAAGTCATTGAATTTGGGTGGGTGAGAGAAGTAGAGCACAGTTGCTCCAGGATTGGCTGGTAAGAAGAGTATACTTCTGTACTTCAAGTGTATGTCCATTTTTTTCAAGTATCGAGGTCAAATTAGGAGGTATTATAGTATACATCTGTATCATGTGTGTGCTTTGCTCTCTGCATTTAAACTTCTGTACTTGGTCTTAAATGCCAAAAGTAAGAAGAGTATACTTCTGTACTTCAAGTGTATGTCCATTTTTTTCAAGTATCGAGGTCAAATTAGGAGGTATTATAGTATACATCTGTATCATGTGTGTGCTTTGCTCTCTGCATTTAAACTTCTGTACTTGGTCTTAAATGCCAAAACCAACTGACCAACTGAAGCCACAGCTACCACTGTGAGTTGCTTTTTCTTACTTTGTGGAAGTAGGAGCTGGTGAAAACAGTTGTTCATGGCTCCTTTTCTAATAAAAGTGGTGATAACAAAATGTTCTTTATTCCAAGTTCTTGAGTCTCAGAGTTCCTCCATTCCTATTCTTTAACCTACTTTATTTCAGGACATGTTTGAAGAAAGTATTTGGCTTCCACGTTTCTGTTACGTGATATTAGTGTACTGCTAGCAATTAAAAGCTTTCAACCCTGATCAAAATTTCTGCATGGACAAAGAGGACCTGTTGGGGAAACCAAAATGTATGGTAACCTTAAGGGCAGGGTAGGCTAAGACAGACAGTTTTCCTCAATTTTTATCCCCAAAAAGTAGGTTCTGTGTGTTGTGGATATGGACTATATACTAACTGGAAAGAATTCAAAGATAATGTTGTATCTTCTAAAAAAAGATGCATGTTCTGGCATTTTGACAATCTCTGCCATGCTTCTAGGTATGATATTATCCTTAGGCCATTATTAATATCCCTGCATAGGACAATGGGGCTGAAATTGCCATTATTCATTAGCTGAGACTGAAAATTCATTAAACACTTGAAAAAGATAAATGAGGTGCAAGTTCAGTATTTGCTGTGTAGAATTTCACACCTTCAGTCGCACTACTTAATTATGAACAAGTTAATTCAAAGATAAGGGGTGACAGGTGATGTATAGACTAGAAGACCTCACTAGTTAAATGCAGTCATGGCCTGTGTCCTGTGTCTTCTGTTCCCCTTCATGGTGCTGCTCAGCCTTGGATAAGTGAGTACTCCAGATCCTTAACCTTCCACTGTTTTCCTCAGTAACAGTGCAGGCATGACAGAGTTACTGAAACTCTTCAATTTATAGCAAAAAGCAGGACTGTAAGGATAACCCTTACCTTTTATTTTAAATGGATATAAAGCAAAAAATCAAAACAACCAGCTGTGCACCTTGCTGGTCCCAGAGATGTTGCAGCTCTACACTTGAGCATCAGTTCATGAAGTGCTGCTGTTTTCAGCTCTTCCTCTCTGATGTTGTGGCTGCCAAGGCAGGAGTTTGGCATCTGCTTGAGAATTAGCTACAGTTTTTGTGTCTGCATGGTAAGTTAAACCAAAATGGGAGTTAGTTCAGCAGTTGATTTGCAAACAGGCGTCCCTGGAGTGCGGATGACAAAGTCCACCAATGAGGTGGAAGGTAAAATGAAGTGTGTTGTACCTCATCTACTATCAGCTGGTGAGGTAACTGCCCAAACTTTATGAGCCATTTTATGGTTGTCAGAGCCATAAAATTAGAATAACCACTGCCTTAAGTCTATTGCCACAAGGACAGTCTTTCATAAGGCTGGCTTGGCGACCAAAACATCAGACAAAAACGGGGGATGCAATTTGACAGTTCTGTTGTGTTTAGACATGACTAATTCCTTTAAAGAAGTTGTTCTGAAAGCCAGAGCCTCAATCAGAAAAGCTGTAGCTCCAAGCTAATGTCACTAATTCATATAATTAGTCTTGCTGAATTAAATGGGAAGAATTGTGCACGCATGAGTAGCAGTGGAGGATGAGGTGCTTATATAGTGTTATCAAAATACATGCCACTCATGACAATGAGCAAATGGCTTTCACAGGCCTTTGAATGCTAAACTATTTCCTCTACATTTATTGACAACCAGGAAAAATATTGAACCTGTGAATTTGCTCCCCTTATTTAGCTTTACATACTGTTTCAGCACTTTAACACAAGTAACTTTGGACTCTTCTTTACTGCCTTTTCCCACACATCTTCCTGTTGCCACATGCAGGCTTTATCTCCTTGTTTCTTCTACACAGCGCAGATACACATGCAGTACCTTATCAATGACAGATCCAAAGAACAGAGCTAAACTAAGGACAATTTCAGCTGGTCTGCTGGTCATGAGTGGAAATATAGGCCTTAGGACACAGGATCTTTGCTTCTAGCACAACTCTAACTAGTGTCTGAATACCTCAAATTTTTTGAGGAAAAAGAAACCCCTAAACCACACAAACACCAACACTCTTTGAGGCCAGAGACAGCATTGGTCCTGGAGGAGAGGGGGAAGAAGTAGAGAGAAAGAGGGGTCACAGAAAGATGAAGGTTTGTCTCCATATAGGCATTGATTGGACAGATACAGGAGAACATCTGCTAGGCAGTCCTGAGTTTACAACTTTTTTCTGAGTGATATGAGCAGGACAACTGTCTAAGATAAGAGGAATGACAGAAATCAGGATGCTGGAGTGTCTTATGCTTGAGTACAAGCTCCAGCAAAGCTCTCCCCTAGGCAAGGCACTTAGAGGGTCTCCCTCCCATAAGGGTTCTCCAGTGCTGAGTCAGATGTGAATCATGCTGCAGCCCCTTCCTCAGTCAGAACACTTGCCTATTTGCTCAGCTTCTTGGATCCCTAATTTTGCAAATCTTAGAAGAACCAGATTACCCTTGTGATCTCTGCTATTCTGTCAAGTTGCATCAAAACCTGCCCACAGGTTACAACATTACTGTGACATAAGGGATAAATGCATGCCTATGCAGACAATATGATTATAGGAGCCTTGCTTTGTTAGAGAGGCAGATGAAATATTGAAGTGTAGTCTGATGTGACAGGAGAAGAAACCATATATCTCCAATAATAGTTAAAGAAAAAGATTAATACTTCATGGGCTTTCTTTTAATGAGAAAAACAAGTCATTCTGGACAGAGCAAATAAGGGAAGCAGTAGAACCCAAGTAACCTATGTATAACCATATTATGAATACTGAATGTGGGATAAGTACTAAGATACACCACCTTATGTAAGCTTAGCAGAACAGGTGAGTACATAGAGGTAATGAGAAGGAACAATTTATTTTATGCGCTTTTTCTACAAATAGAACAGTGGCGCCTGATTTTCAGTGAAAGACCTACACACTACTTCATCACTGTGGTAATTCATATGATTGAACCTGGTCTAATGCATAAACCTTTTGAGCTTGCAGCACACTATAGTTATGCACTTGCTTTGCACTTGCTCTTCTGCTGTCTTAATTTTAGCTGAAACAGCTGAGACAACGTATTCATCTAATCTATACCTGCTGCTGTAATCCGCAATGCTATATTGTGACCTGTGTTCAAAGCAATTCTATGTTGACCAATTAAATATACAAACCACCCATCTGAGGCAGATGCATAGAGTTGTAACCACTCTATGTAGAGTGTAAAATAAATTATTAGTGTTTTGCATCGTCCATAGGAAGCAACAAGATCAGCAGTTAGAATCTAAAGATAGTATATTATCCAAAATTGAAAAGTTCAGTCAGGAAAAGAAATAAGCATTCTTTTTATGTGATTATCTTAAGTAAGCAAACATCAATAATTACTGTTTTGCCCCAAAGACTATTGAAGAGATATGGTTTTCAAACAGTATGATATCAAGCCTGCAGAGTCTACTTCCCACTAGGTGAAAAAAGAGTAGCAACTCTTTGAGTGGTATCAAGCTGGGTATCTGTAAGGATGATCAACATGGGGTGACACAGCAAATGTCTATTCCCTTTGAGCCCACACTGAAGTCATATCCTACCCCAGCATTTGGCAGGTTGAGTGCTGTGGCTGGCTGTTTTAGAGGTGAAACAAATACTCACTGAGCCACATAACGTAAATTTAACCATTACCTCCTTATGGGAGCAAGCTTTCCTTATGCCAGTATTAGTCCAAGCAGGAATAGGTGAGGAAGAAGGGACAGACTGTTGTACTTCAGCCTTCTAGGATCAACCCATAAAAGCTTCTTTCTCTATGAGGTGTTACAAAATAGTCGTCTTGGAGTGACATTTCTTATTCAGCTACTTACTCCCAGTCATACAACCACTACTAAGGTGATTTCATGCGAGTCACCGCCTCCTTTGCAGGACTGAATAAGCATGTGAGATCCCATCTGAATAATTCAACTATGTCCTGGTTGTGATTGAAAGCTGCTGTGCAGCAGGGGGATAGTTCAGGAAAAGTTTAAAAAAAGTTCTTTCAATCGCTGTCAATATTACCATAAATCCAGGGCTCAGTTGTGCAAGGTGTCATGAGAAAACAATCTGGCATTCTCAAAATGCAGGTAGAACTGTCTGAGGACAAGAAAACAACCACAGGATGAAAGTGGCTAAAAAGACAGCCGTGGATCTTGGTGGTAGCTGGTCAGCACTGCAAAACAGCTGATTAGGTAGTTATATAAAAGAATGAATTAACAAGAATCTTCTCTGCAATTTCAAACATGCTTTGGATGAACCTTTCACAGAGAACTATAAAGTGCTGCTTCCTCTCAGTGTCTGTGCATGAGTATTTATGGTGTTGCCTTTGCTGCAGAGCCTCAGGCTCCTTTGCAGGAGCCTCAGTGTGGTAGATCAGAGAGATCTCCCACAAGTTTACGGATGGAATGGGACCTATACCTTCCCACATTACACTGGGCAGGATCCAGCTGTTTTTTTCTATAGTACCTCAGAAGGTCGCTACCATTACATTATACCAAAGCTGCATGTACTGAATTTGTTTTTCATTTAGAAGTGTTTGTGGAAGTGAGAAAGGGTCTATTTGTAAATATTTACTACAGTGAACAAAGGGGAAAAAAAAAAATCAAACCAAACCCAAATCGTGCTTTTACTCATATATTATTTGGGACCTGTTGCTAAGTGTACAAATAATTCAATCAGAGTTACTATATTTTGTGGACTACAGAAATAATTTTCCTACAAATAAGAAAATTATCTTCATTTTCGTTGTCCAGAGTTACACAGTTCCCTACTGCTTTCTCACCTTCTCTGCCCCAAGTTTAGGTCTATTTTCATTCCCTCAATAATTACCTGAGGATTAGATCCAGCCAAAGTACGTCCACAGGTACTGTTTATAACAACCACAGATTGTAGTTCATGAAAATGTTCAGGTTGCCTTGATCTATCAGGTCAGCTGTGTCAGGAACAGCATACACAACAGCAATCACAAAATTAGAAAATTACAGAAAAATACAGTTTCCTTGAAATAACAGAATTTGTCATTAAAACATACTAGTTGGAAACCTGGAATGGAAGCTGAAGGATTTTCAGAGAATTGTTTGTCTCCCAGTTCCCTCTTTCCCACAGTGAAAGCTTTGAAGATACATTACTAGTGGGAGCAGTGACAACAGAGGACAGGGAATTATTTGAGGTGGTCAGACCCTTCTTTCCAGGTCTAAACTAACACTTCAAATTGTATGCCTGGAAAGGACAGCCAGCACACATGCTGAAAACATTAGGCAGACCCTTCTACAATCAGCTTCTTGAGGAACTTTTAATGAGTAAGCAGAGATTAACACACAGAAACACCGCATCATCTGGGTTGTAGCCAGTTAGAAGAAATGAGCCTCAGGAGAACTGGGAACAGATAACTGCATTTATCTCAGAAGCTCACTGGGTAGCCTGGGCCAGCCAAATTTTCTCTGAATCTTTTTTAAGTTGAACTAATCTGCCCTGAAATCTGCTAGCTTGAAACTGCTGCTACTATTAGTCCAGAAAGGGAACTCTGAGAGAAATGCTTTGAAATTATCAGTTTTGGTTCCAAGTAAAGACTGAAAGTAGCTAATCTATGCCAATATGTTGGCTGGCAAATGACTGGATCTGTCCTTTGCATTTGACCCTGAGACAAGTGATATCTATTCTTTTAGAACACTGGCAGCATCAGGATTCAATCAAGTTAAAGAGCTGATTTTACCATCCTCTGAAACTGGACATCCTGAAGTATGTATGTTTGTACAGAAAATGGCTCGTATTACTAAAGAGTACAATCCAAATTTATTATCTTTGTAGTACAAAATCATACAATGTATAACAGCACTACCAACCATTATGTCCAATGAAAAGAATGGATTCTAAGTGTTTCTGTCTCATTACCTTGAGACAGGTTTGTTACTAACTTGTGACTAAACAACAGTATTGTAGAAATACTCATTGAGGACAGGCTGGATAGGTAGATAGACAGATATGATTGATTAATTTTCCTTTATTTTCCATTGCTTAGATTGCATAGCAAGCAAGCATCCTAGATGGAAGGGACCACTCACTAAACTGTGGGCTTTATAGTTCTCCAAACTTGCATTAATACCACAGATTTTTTTTTTCTGAACACCAAAAATTTGGCTGTTAAGGTGGCATAACAGGCCACTGTGAGAACATGTTTTATCACAAGAAGATTGGAAAGTGTTTTCGAATCACAAGGTGGTGATGAGATCTGAGGTTTTTTTCAGCATGCATGGACATCCTATTAATTTGATATGCCAGTGCCAGACTGTGCGTCCAGAAATAACAATAGTAGTTGCACAGGGACTACATTGGTAGAAACATTGGAGAGTGATGAATCTACGCAAAGATTCCTCAGGTAGAATAGAAAGATCATTACAATAGACAAATACATTAATAGGCTAGCAGGGTGGTGTGCGAAGTTCAGTTTTTCAGTTTCAACTTTTTTCTGGGATCAATGTCGGTGAAAGTTTGAATAATTGCAAGGAAATCAGAGTTATTCTTTTGTCAGTTGTTTTTATGTATTTCTTTAATTTTACAGCTTTTCTATTTTTTGATATTACAGCTTTTAGAAACTACAGAATCGTATTTCACTGCAGAGTGTATAGCTGCAATTTTTTCTGGTGATCATATTGTGTTGTCTTTATTTCTGAGTGGAATGAGTGCAGCTCCTACTGGGTATTCACTTAGTTGACCAGCAGATAAACAATTAAAATTCTAAGCCCACAAATATTCATGCATGGATACTCATGCCACTTGAACTCCAGCTGAAAGTTGAGAATGGAGACATTCTACTTGAATTTTTACTTGCATTTGCATAAATACCCATTTAGATTACCTAAATTCCCTTCCATATTATAGCAGAGCCACTTTTTAGCAACAGCCCACAGTGCTGTGGCCACGTGGCCCACTTACATGGTAAATACTTCCTTTGATCACTTCAAAGGAGATCAAGTTAGTCAAAAGGCTATGAAGTTAAATTTGCAAAATGACTTAACAAAACAGCCTTGTAAAAAAGTTAGCAACCACCCCTGGTTCTGTAGGCTACAATGGCTTTTGGACAGAGTTTCTTTTTGTCCTATAAACCTCCAGCTTGTTTAAATTAACTGCACAACTGACTTTTTCTTCCTCTGCATAGTATTATCATAGCTGCAAGAGAGAAAGATCCTTCTCAGAAGATCCTCAAGTTTTAAAAAGTACGTGGAAACCCTCATGAGTTTCTTCTTGCAAGAAAATGTCAGTCATGAAAATCATTCTTCTACACATCATCTGATAAAAGCTGAGTATCAATCCTAACACCTCCTGTAACCCCCCAAATCACCCCTCAAAAGTAAGTAACAGTAAATAGACTAAACCAGTTGATTACTATCATGCCTAATTTCAAGGGTTAGTAATAAGCTCCATGTACTTTTCTAATTTAGAGTTTTCAACAAGACAGCAGAGGAAAATGGAGTTGTTACTCCTTGGTAACTCCAGAAATGGTTAAATAAGTTAGTTAGTTAAATACCAGATATGGGACATAACATGTTATAGGAATACTCCCCAAGCTTCTCCTCCAAACAGGAGAGCGAGTCTATTTAGGGGAAACACAAGCTCCTGAACACATCAGAAGGAAATATAGTTTGGGAGCGTAAAAACTAAATCTAAAAGAAGGCTGTATCTCCTTCCGGGAGCAGATTGGCCATGGGAGAGGGTGAGTTTGGTGGAGAGAGCTCATCTCTGGCTGATGCTGCCTGGATCTTGGGGTACATGTGAGCACAGAACTGCTGAGGAGAGAAATCATCTGTACAAGGCAGCTGGAAATGGAAAAGTGGAGGATGACCTTTTAGATTTAGTTTCACTAGATTTGCTGCAATATCATTGCATTTCCTCAGAACTGACTTTTACAAATATTTCTGGCAGTGTTTTCCCTTTTGGATGCTGCAGATGAGTCCTTTCATTTAGAGTTCACTTGAACAAGTTTTATGTGGAAAGTGATTGCTAGATAGCAGGCAAGTGTCCAGGCATCTCATGCAAAAGTGCAGAGTGGGCAGGAGAGTAGGGAGGAGAAAAGATGAAACATAGCATGTGCAGGTGGAGGGGAATGGGGGTCATGGAAAAGACTGTGATTCTGATCCTGTTTTCTGGGAGTTGGAAACTCACATGGCCCCAAGACACCTTGGGAAACGAAGGAGCCTTTCCACATCTGGGAAAGGCTCAAATGCTGCCCAAGAGCAAAGAAGCAGGTGACCAAAGGGTCTGCTAAGCAAGGCCTTAAAAAAAGAAAATGTTTAAGGTGCAATAGTGGCGGTGGGCTGTTAAAAGCTGAAATGGTGAATGATCACATTAGCCACTGTTCAGGGAAAAGTAATGATAAAGAAAGTTCTGCCTACTGTGAGAACATAGGTCTGAAAACATCTCTAACATCTGAGCTCAAGGCTGACACAGATTTGCACTCCTGCATACGTTTGCTTGTTTTTACTTGCTTCTGTCTTCATCCCCCCAAAAAACAGATGAACTGCATTTGCTGTTGAGCTATCAGCAGTACCAAGTTCAGGTGTTATAGCATCAACCATGCAGGTGGACAACTGCCCCCCGGTTGTTCCCTGCCTCGGATAGCACTACAGCATAAATCAAACACTTTTGACTTTGCAGCGATAGGAGGGCAGTGAATTGCCAAAGATAAGGGCTTCCCAGGGTGTTAATTCAGTTGAAGTCCAAGAGTCTGAAGACAGATGCTATTCTTCAATCTGTGCTTTGATTCAAAAGTAAATGGAAGACAGATCTACGTTAACTCTGTTTCTATCTCTTTAGACCAATGCTTAGCTTGCATGGCTTGCAAATTAAAAATAAAACCAAACATCCCCTGCACACAAAAAAGCCCCAGCACCCCTAAAACTGCCTTAATAATCTAACATTGTTCTGTCATTTGACAATGACAAAACAGAAGAAACTAAACAGGAAAAATGACTTAAAAAACAAATGGCTTTGAGAAAATTTCACTCTCAAAAAACCATGTATTTTTGACTAATTGCTTTTTCATCCTGATGGTTTCAGAAACACCAGGTTTTCTTGCATTCAAATTCCCCTTCATTTATTCCTTTTTAAGGTAGTGAAACAGTCCTGGCCTTTGGCTTTTAATTTCACACCAGCTTGAAGCAGGACTCAGAGTTTCCTTTGACGGCAGCCTGGCTGTATGCTGCCACAGCTCAACAGCTCCTCAACAGCAGGGTTGTGACCATGCCCTTTAAAACCTTCACAGTTTAAAGATCTTGCACACAGAGCACTCTTTTCCAGGAAATTGGTTTGCACACTGCCCCTCTGAAAGTTTCCTTTCCTCCTGCCTCTTGTGACTTGCATCAGTCTAGTTTTTTGTTCCCTTTTTTTTTTTTTTTTTGGCTTAAGGCTAAGACAGAGAAGGTTGAGCAATTTAGTCCCCCAGCAGAGTGCTTACCACTACACAATGACAACAGTGTGTCACTGTGCTGTTTCCTACCTTAAGTAGGATTAATGGAAGAATGCAAGCCTGCTGAAAAGGGATCACAGAGGAGACTCCAGCCTTTATCCAAAAAGGGCTTGGGCTGTGCTCTGGGATTATGCACCTGGCCATGACCACTGCTGTAAATATCTGCCTTCCTGATGGGAGAAAGCAGGAAGAAATGGCAAGTGGCATCAACCCACACTAAATCTTTATCTGCTGATAAAACTGGGGCAATATTGTAGGGTTTTGCTTACTTGCAGGCCTGAAGTGGAGTGGAAACAGGCGTCATGCAAGCTTGGACAGAGGATACTTAGGTAGGTCAAATTGAGGTGTACATTTTTTACACAATAGGCAGCACGTTTGTCATCTCTCAGTTTGTGTTACCACTAGCTAGAAAGGGAGGGAGAAAACCAGTCAGGGCTCTGGAGAGGCAGCTCAGCCTACAGCTGGGGGGGAGTCACAAGGTCAGAGGAAGCAGAGATTGTCCATGCTTTGTTTGAACTCATAGGATTTGTGCATAGTCTTGTTTCCAAAGAAACCTAGCTCATCAGGGCTTTTAGAAGTCGTCATGAAGGAGAAATCTGTGCTGGGAGCATCACTCCTCTTTTCTGTTCCTGGCTTTCCTGCTGTCCCCACCCAAACAGCTCCAAGGACCCATGCACAAGTTGAAAGGAATCCAAGATGCTGGACTTGGGTCCCAAGAGGCTGGAGTATGGTGGAAGAGGGATTGTACCCAGCGCACAAGTCTATTTATATCAGGCTATGGTTCAGGTAGTAAAAATAGTAAATAATTCTTTTAAAAGGCCATTTTATAGCTCTGACAGTTCTCTCCTTTACAAATCTCTGATATCCCCCATTGCTTAGCTTTCAGAAAGCAACTCCACTTCAAGAATAATTTCTTGAAAGAATGGCTATGGCAAAGAGCAAACTTCTTCTTATGCCTCCCACACAGAAATGTCAGAAACGTACTGCCAAAACATTTTCTATGATGACTGGCAACTTGCTTGCATGCCAAGAGAAAAGAACTTGTAAGAACATGCAAAAGTGTCATCTTGCCATCCCCTGCCTTTAAAATGTTTTTTAAAAATGATAACTACTTTTAATTGAGTTTGAAGAAGAAAGCTACACTAGAGTGGTTCCATTTTTTCAGTTTAATCTTAAGCAGCTCGCCTGTGTCTACTCATCTACCTACCACATGAACAAGAGATAGAATATACCGTGCATGGGTAAAATTTAGTTAATACTTGCTTATTATCCTAGACCGTCATTTGCGTTCCCCATGCCCCATTTGGGAAATGATGATGTATCTTCTGCGGTTCAGGTGTTATTTATGTACAATGCCATCATGACTTTGTCAAAACCAATTGTCTGAGGTGAAGAAAGAGCCTGCACTTCACTAATTCATCTTTGATACCCTAGTTGGGCTTGCCAGCTTTTTGTATAAACAGCCATAAAACATAGACCAGTATCTCTATCCTACAAAGGCCATTGTAACTATTTCCTCCTGTTGATAAGCAGGTTTCTCACAGACAGAAGAGCAGGCAGCTCATAACCAACCTTAAGGTATTTCTTAAAAAAAAAATAATTTTTGAGGGCTGTATTTCCCTAAATCATGTGCAGAGACAGGAAAGGTCTGTGATTTAGGAGTGATGGCAAAGTCCGTGAGACTTATGTCAATGTCCTTTGTCCAAATCTAATTTGATAGTGATGAAAAAGTGTCACTTAGTGATCTCCCTACTTGAAATGAATTTATGGGAAGACACTTGCTGGGCAGGTGCTTAAAATAGAAAAGCTTTTCTTATACCTGTGGCAGCTTCCACTGGACTTTTTCTGAAGATAAATAGAATACCAATGGTATCAGTTCAGACAAATCAATCAGCCCATACTGTTTTGAAGGATTCAATTGATCAAAGGAAAAAAAAAAACAACACACAAACCCAAACTCAAGGAATTTCTTCCTTCCGCCCTGCCTCTCATCTATCACAGTAGAAACTTTTGATACATAATTCCTCCAACAAAACACCTTTCCATCCCATAGAATCAGCAAGCCTTCTTCACAACATCTCACAGAAAGATGGTTTCAACCAACAGCAGAGGAACATACATTATAAGCCATTGGACCCAAGCACCGTCTTCATGACCCTTTTCTCTTTTCTAGTCAGGGACATTCTTTTTTAAGCTGAATAGCAATTAATAATGAAGGAAGAGCTCCAGGATATTAACTAGTCCATGCTACTTCTCAAATGTTGGGGAAGAAAAAATTTGGAGCATCCTTCCACACACAGCGAGCTGCACTCATGTTATGTAGCTCATCTTTCTAGTCGCTTACACTGAAGTCTGTTGGAGAGTAGGCACATGTAGAGGGCGGGCCTGAATGAAACCCAGAAAACTCACAGGAAATGTCAGGTGTTCAAGTATATGAATAACAGGCGAACTATTTGCTCTGACATCGGCTGTTCTATGCTTGCTTTGTCTTCCCTACAGGATATATGTTTTTAAATGGTTTGTTTTCAGGTTTGGCTTATATGACTAACTGCAACTAGAAAATTTCAACTCACAATTTTTCATGTCCTTATTATTTTTACGCTTTTCCACATGAGGCATCCCGTGGACACAGAGAAAAAAGGGAGAAAAATTATTCCAAGTATGTTGCCTCTTTGAAGAACTGCTCTAAGTTTGTTATTTTTACTGTGCAGATCCATGCCCTGTTAACCATTATAGTAGCAGACTGCCATGACTAGAAATTTCTCCCTTACTTTTTTTGATTGCCAGTTAGGCAAGGCCACATAGCAGAGGGAAGGATAGAGTTGCTGCTTACCCACCCATGGCCCTAAGTCAACATCAGGAGGAAATCAGTTCCACCCAAACTCCATTGCCAAGTGTGTTTGTACAGTTGTCAACAATTAGGGCAGCATTTGGCCTGCAGAAAATGTTCAGCCATACATGTCAGAAAAAAACTGACAGGTTGGCTTGGGATCTCACACGGACATTTGTAAGGCTGGATGCAATAGGCTCAGGGTCAGGAGGAATGAGCTATTTATTTCTTTGTGAACTAGTCATCCCTGGGGTGTATACTGGGTCTAATGGGATAGAGTTAATTTGTAGCAGCCCATATAGTGCTGTGGTTTGGATTTGTGACAATACCTCTTTCAAGGTTGCATTTGCTTGTGCTCCATCCTCTTTCCCAGAAGCTGCACATTATGGAGCTGTGTCTCATGGCTGTCCTACCTGTGTGAGGGCTTCCTTCTTCCACAACATTTCAGAGGAAATAGGTGAGCACATCAACTCATTTGTGGTTAACTTTCTGTAAACTGTGAGTAATGTGTGGCCATGTGGAGTGGTGCACTGAGCTAACTGGTGTGAATCCTCTACTGGGAGGCCAATCTCTCTGTCAAGAAAACCAAAAAATAAAAAAAGAACTAAGCAAACATGCACCCAGGATTCTCCAGATGATAAAAGCTCAAAATAAGTGGCACTAACTCACACAGCTGTGTGTAAGCACAAGGAGAGTTGCTTCAGCATAGCTGGCATAGAGTAACTCGAAGCATGAGAACCCGCTATGCTGCAGTTTGCTGTCAGCAATTGCTCCAGCTGCAAAGAAGGATTTCAGCTATGGAGAGCTTTCCCTGGGGTTTTGATGAGAGGCTGTAGCTCTTAACTGTGGGCAGCTCTGCTCTTTTCAAGGAGCACTACCTCACGTGCAATTAATGATTTAATGATTTGAATAATATTGTAAGTCTTTCCCCCTTTCTAGTGTTTATCAAAGGCACTTTGATAAGCAACAAAGATG
>NW_010412978.1:0-6451 GCF_000710305.1 Buceros rhinoceros silvestris | reverse complement strand
AGGTGTGGGGGGGGGGGGGGAAGGGGGGCTTTTGAATAACAGGGGAGAGGGAGACAAAGGATGCATAAATCAAGGAGAAAAAATCTTTAAAGATAGAATGAGACTGTAAAGTAACATGCTTCCAAAAAAGGAGATGCCAATAGTTAATGTTTCATTGAAGGAGCTCTGGCTTTAAAAGTTTGGAAGGCAGTATGAAGAGTGATTCTAATGTCAAACCCAGCTACTACAGTTTAACATAATAATATTTAAAAACACACTGAAAGAAGGGAATTTTAGGTTAAAGACACTCTTACCAGCAGCTATCTAACCTGAGTTGTACCTTGTGGTATACCATCTCACACCATAAATATCTGAAACTGTTCCCCAGCTATGACATTTCCACACTGGCCTGCCAATTCTTTCTGCGACCCCAAACTATGACGGGAAAGAGCTGTACAAATGCTTTTTAAAATAAATATTTGAGCAAATGACTTACCATATTAGTTATTTCTGGCAGAATGATAAATTATCCTTATATTTATTGTTTTGTTAATAATTGCACTATAATTAGGAAGTAATGGCATCTTCAGTCTCATAAATCCAATTTTCCACCATTCTATTGCTGGCCATACAATTCCTGACTTCACCCTCTGAAGCACTTCCCTTTATTCAGTAGACAAAAACTAAATCTTACATGTTTCCACATAACAACTACAATCTATTTGACTTCTGAAATTAGGAGAAGTATTTATGGGATTTTTTTCAACTGTCTGAATAGGATCTAAGACTCAGAATTGAAAGAAATAAAACCAAACAGATGCATCTAAGAGTTCAACCTAGTATTCTCTCACTTTTGTATCAGCATCTCAAAAGATTGTTCATTCCTCACAGCACACAACTCTAGCTTCTTGAGGTCATAAACTTAATTGTATACTTTGAGACACTCCTGCCATATTTTGGCATGAGTACCAGGACCAAAATCTATCAGCTTCCAAAGTTGGAAGCTTTCTCATCTTCATGCTGTGTGGCTCTTTTCCTGTAGCTGTTTCTTTTTCAACATCAGCCTAATAAATCTTTATCCAGGCCATGCAAACAACAGAAATATATGATTTAAGGAACTGTATTGCTATGATCAGCAAGAAAGAGGGAGTGCAATGGATCTTGGGGACCCTTTTCTATGTCTTGATTCTGAGTGCTGTGAAGTTGTAATGCAAACATGAAGTCAAGACAATTCAAGGACAAAAATGTTTGCAGCCAGTACAGATACTTGAAATCTTCTCAGCAGTTCTTTAAAAGTCTCATTAGAAGCTGAAACTGGTGTTATTTCTTGTGGTGCTCCTACAATCCCTGAATATTTTCATTGTTTCACTATGCGTGTTCTGAATACAGAGATAGGATCTCCCACCAGTAAACTACAGAATTGTGTAGGACACGATATCCATAAATAGTTATTTGGTTAGTTTATTCACTAAAAAAATCACTCCTGCCTGAAATATTTAAATCTGGGTATCACTCCAAACCAGGTACTGTTTGAAAAGGGCTTTGGTGAGTTCTGTAGCATTAAAAGAAGAGTATTGCTACTTCTAATTCAAATCCAGTGTTACTATTGACATTTTTATTTTTCTGAAGATGAACTAGAATATATGGTGTGTGAACTCTTTCTTCTTTTTTCATCCCTTGTTATAGCTACTGAAGTCCCAGTAAGAAGCAAAGTATCAAAGCTGCACTTCGAAATAAATTGCTGAGCTTCATATTATGTATCTAAACAAACACCCCCACCACATACCCCCTCCCACACCCCCACAGCAAATCTGACCCCAGCCCAAAAAATTATCTGGTAAGTAATTGAAAGCATAGTTTGGGATAACAAAATTATCTTGTCTTGCATACCAGAAACAGCAGAATTGCTTTAAAACAAAAAAGGTGACTAATTTTCTGTCTACTATGCATGTATTCAGAACTTGTTATTATTGATGCACTCAGGAAGGGATTTTGTGTTTCCTTTGGCCATATTGCTAAAGATAGAAGGTTATGGTTCAACTGAGGAAAATGGATGTGTCTTGGGAGCCCAACACAAGAGAATGGGGAACCTTCTGCCCTGCAGATGACTGGCTTCTGCATATCAGCTTAAACTAAGCTCTTAATGGGGACAGAATATTCTGTAGCAATCATTGCAAATTGCATGACATTATTAATACAAATGTTAAGCAAAGATAATGGCCAGTCTTGCTTATCTGCCATAGTAATTAAAAAGCTGTAATAAAATAATATTGAGATGGATTTCAATGCTTTGTATGATGGAAAACTCTTTTATTTTTTACATCTTTAGCTTCAACTTGTTACTCATTTTTGAAAGCTAATGCCATGCTAAATTTTAATATTGCTAGTGCATATTTCTATGCTGTATTAATTATACATTTAACACTCCACTGAAGACACCCACAAAAAGGGCAAATGCAGGAAATATCATCTGCAACTGGAGCCAAATTAAAACAGTGCCTATCACAACAGCAGCATTTTCATTAGATATAACTATTCTCACCCAGCATTTGTACACATTAAATTACCGTCATGCTTCCGTAGCTCTCCTCCTTCCCCAGAGGGGTGCACGGATCTAGCTGACACTATGTAGGACTTACCACTTCTACAGAATACTAAACATCTAAACAATTTCTTTCCCCTGGCATCCTAATTAAGGCAGTATGAAGTTCTACACTCCCAAGTCATGTAGTCCGAAGTCAGTGAAGAACCAGAATGAAGTTTGCTACATTCACATGAGCAGTTATTTACACCTTTTATTACAAGGCTTTCTCATTCTGTGTCAGAAACCCTGCCATAACCAAATTTGTGCAAAGGTCTCCATAATCAGACAGGAAGATATTGTTGGTAACACAGGGCTGTTTTGATACACAGTTTCCTTGGCCTAGGAGATTCCTGTTGGTAGAAAGCCGGGAAGCTTTGATTTTGCTTGGCTGATTCATGAGCAGTGTTGTGGCATTGAACAGAAAGAAGCATTAGGATACACAGGGAGGGGGGAGGAAAATATAATCTCGATGCCAGCAAGAACAAACTGCTGATAATGGCTGATCTTAGATCTGCTTCCTAGGTGGGAGATTGTGAGAGAAAACAGCTGAGATTTTCACCTTGAAAAATGCTAGTGAACTGGAAAGGGTACTAGAAAAAGTTACAACACTAGAAAAATAATGCAGATTGTACTTCACTGATAGAGAAATATGCAATGAGAGCTATTAAATTAATGTGTGTCTCTACTGAAGTAGCTGATTTTTTTTTCTCACTTGCAATGTATTACCTAACCAAAGATATCACAGTTAAGGAAAGAAAGGAAATTTTAAAATAAAAATTTTAAAATAAAGAAAAATTTTTAAAATAAAGAAAATTTTGTTGGAACAGGGACCATCTGTAAGATAGGCTATTGCCCTAATTCTTGGTGTGAACCTATGTACATGTGCAATTTGCCACCCTCAAATTTGATTTATAGATTAATGCCAACAGAACTCTGTTCTCCATGGATCATAACTGTTCTTTGGATTAGGTTGAAAATACCCAATGTTGACGAAACACTCAGACTTATTTATGATCTTGCAGTGAGCTCTACTCATAAGAGACACCAGAAAAGTTGAAAATGTTGAGAAAAACTCTTAAATTTTGTGCATGTGTTTTTGAAGGTGTGGGGTATATTAAGGATCATGACACTGGAGAAACTATTCAATTCATAAACAAGTTTTTCAATTTAAAATTGCACTGACACGCTGTGAGCAGAAGTAGGATTTTAGGTCAGGAAAGAGCAGGTGAAGTTTTCTCCCCAATACAAACTTTTTCATCCTCAAATGTTTTTAAGCTGCAGAGGGTTTTTAATTCATATGACCCTAAAACTTTGCACAGCTTTTCAATTTGATGGGGAGCATTAAGAGGGGTGAGCATTATATGTATCCTCAGCTCAGAATAGTCTGTATACAGGTAAGTGGGCCAACCACTAGCAATATACAAAAGAGAGAGTGAAGACCTTCTCTACCAAACTTAGTTAAAGCCTGCTGATTTTCCAGGCTACATCTATTATGCTTGTCTCTTTTTCAAGTAACAATTCCATTATAGACTGATAATTCTTTACCAATAGCACTAATACTGGAGAATTCCAGGAAACACAATCTACAACTGAATAAACTCCTGATTTTGTATTTCAGACTAGCCTTGCACTCTTTATGTATTTAGCCAGAGGTGGATTTTACCTGCTGTGTTCTTCCCTACATCCCCAGCATTAGAAGACTAATCACATTAGATACAACACATGCACTCTCTTCTACTTTGTCATTGTTCTGCTGGCAGATAACAGTGAACAATATCTGAGAGGTCTTCAAAGGCTTTCATTAAGCCCTGATCGAACACTGGCCTCATTTTTCACATAGACGAGTGTGTCTGTGGTGTTTAAGAAATAGAAGTAAAACAAATTGAATATGGATAAGCTGGAAATTTTCCCTGATATGATAAAACCCAGCTGTATTTAAAAGGAAGTTATTCAGGCCTTATCAGCTTTGATTTTGAGATGGAGGAGCAATTTTCATCTGCGTATCTCAGGAAGTTCGTTAACAGTACCAACGAGTTATGCAAACAAGTCCCCGTGCTCAGACTTGAAAAGGCATGGATAACCAACCTCTTGAAGTATGTGCACTAATGTGTATGTAATGAAATATGTACTCATCTTTTGCCATGCTGGCTGTGTCATTGTCTTCTTTGAAAACCATCATGGTACACTTCTGTACCTGACTTCAGCACACTGGTCTGTGCTTGATTTTATGTGTGGACTCCTCCCGCTCAAGCACTTCAAGACCTCTGAACAGTGAGAGTCGAACAGATATTGTCCCTCATCAGACAGTGACTTTAAGGGCAAGCAGTACCTTTAGGCACCAGTGGAACAAGGTCTAATGATAGTCTTTTTAAAGGACTGACAAATTGCTCTTGAGGATTAAAAAGCAAACCCAAGAAGAAAATAAAAGTGATTATAGCAGAAGAAGCATGGATTATTTTCAGACTATTAAACTTCACAAAATAAAAGACACTCATCCTGACTGCTCTGTGTTTGTAACCCAGGATAAATGTATTTAAAAAATAAGGGGCAATGACATAGAACAAAATTACTGTCTTTGGGTCTCCCATTGTGTGAAACAGTCCCAGTGCTCTAATTGCACTTGAAAGACTCAGAGCTTTCCTCTCTTCCCAAACATCTGGGACAGGCATGTTGATTTAAGAAACACATCATTATTGCCAATTGTAGTTGAAAAGCAGTTTGCTTCCAATCCCCATTAGTAAGAGGAAGAAGGTATGTTCTCAGAAAACAGGTTTGTGACAGAAAAATTAAAAGGAAATAATTTGGGAGGGACAGGAAGGAGGAAGACAATTCTTGAAGAACACTCTAGGAATAATTCCACACAAGATGCTTTCTTGAGATTAATGAGATTGTTGTACATGCCCATAGTTATTTCTATTCGCATGGAACAGGTCCAGCTGTTTTCAGCATCTCCAAATGAGAAGCAGAAGGAAGCAGAAGAGAAAACAACCACATTTTGTTATGTCCAACAGTTAAAATCACCGGATAGCAAATAAATTATGCTAAGCGCAATTAAACACAGAATTAACAATAATAATTTGTAACATAACACAACAAGGCAGCTGAGATAAATGAGAAAGGGCTTGCATTTCATCATATTGAGAAACTGAGTGATACATTGCCAAGACACATGTTTACAGAAATACGAACCTGAGGTCGAATAACTGATTGGCTCCTAGCGGTACGTGTATTCATCAACGCCTTGTTTGCAGCTGTTTCTAATACCTTCCCCTAGTTTTGTGTGCACTACAAACAGTCCTACCATTGTAATAATTACTATTTTAGTATTACTAGGTGCAGGAATACTGGTAAAAATCTGGGCTCAGGTGGCTGATTAGTTATTACCAAGAAGGTTAGACTTGCCCCATACCAGTTGAGAGATGGTATGGTGACAAATAGCAGCTGCCACTCCACTTTAGACCCACTTCAGATCTCCAGTGCACTGCTAATGACAGCTAAAGAAGAGGGAAAATTTCCCCAAAGTAAATTCAGTCAGGACATGCCGGCACAGTACCTCATGGGCAGATGCAAGCTTGGTCTGCGCTTGCTCCGCGCTTGTTCCAGTTGTTTTGCAAACAACTCTAATCCAAGAGCTGCATGTCCCAATCCAAGTGGTGCACAGGCTGGGCTGATAATACGTCCAGCACCTCAACTGGTCTTAAAAGCTTCAGTCTGTGATGATAGTAATACAGGGACTCAGCTTTGGTCAGCTTGAAGTACAAGCACATTAAACACATGTAAGCCTTTAAGGTTCTGTTTAGAGTTTCTCACAGTTACAGCTACATAATGGAGTAGGTTATCTTGAGTGCCATCATCATCATCATGGCTTGATGGACAAAGATTTGGGAA
>NW_010412977.1:2777-3061 GCF_000710305.1 Buceros rhinoceros silvestris | reverse complement strand
GGGCCAGCAGACAAAGTGCTCTTTAATCGATTGTGACTCTTCGCCATAAACTTTACGAGGGAAACAAGCCCACCAGGACCCTCAGACAGAGCTGTCAATTAGCATCAGCAGCCAGGGCTGGAGGTGGGGGTCAGCTTTTGGGTTAAAACACACACACACACAGAGACACACAACTCTTGGCGGGGGCAGGCAGAGGCTCTCCACTCCCCACCGAGCTCTCCTGGCTCCACTGCTCTCAGGGTGACACTTGCTAAATCACAAAAGCAACTAAAATTAGCTTATCT
>NW_010412977.1:2216-2529 GCF_000710305.1 Buceros rhinoceros silvestris | reverse complement strand
ACAAAGAATCTCGCAGCCCAGAAAAGGTGTGACAAAGTCCAGCAGGAAATTATTAATACTAATAATACTAATAGTAATGATAGCACTAGTATTAGCAATAGCAATAGGAATAATAATTCATTAATATTAAATAATAATGAAAGGTGTCTCCTGCTCTGAGAACCTGGAGTTTAACCGTTCTCCTGCTGCTGCCTTTTGGCCGCTCTCCCCCAAAATATTCCTCACATACATGCACAAATACACCCTAACAATGGGTAAGAGATGGGAGAAGGGTGAGAGCAGGGGTAGGGGCAGGAGTCAAGGAATCGGCAGG
>NW_010412977.1:1618-1986 GCF_000710305.1 Buceros rhinoceros silvestris | reverse complement strand
TCGGGGAACACGTAGGTGCGGAACGTGCTGTAGGGCAGCTTGAGGATGTCGTTGGCCCGGACTATGTGGAACCTGGGCTGGTACTTGTGCATCGAATTCAGGATGGTCTGGGTGGGCGAGAGAGAACAGCCCGCGGCTGCCGTCAGCCTCACGGTCCATGGTACATGCACGTCTAGCTACCTCCCTCAAAAAATCCCTTTTCTCACAAAAACAACAGACAAAAATACAAATCCACCGTGAAGAAGGAATGTTGGTGGATGCCAAAGAGAGAGATCTCTCTCTCTTTTTTTTTTTCTTTATGCGAGATACTTGAGACCATATAAAAGCAGTTCGACATCAGATGTGACAGGAGAAAAAGAAGTGTTTAT
>NW_010412977.1:970-1494 GCF_000710305.1 Buceros rhinoceros silvestris | reverse complement strand
GGGGTGGGGGGGAGGCAGGCGCAGCAGCATCGTTGCGGGTGTAAAGCACGGCAATAAAGCAGCAAAAGGGATCTCCCCGCTTTATTACAACCCTGCGAACGCGAGGCGACTTTTAGACACATTTCTCACCGCTTTTCATATTTCCTTCCTTAAAAAAGAAAAAAAAAGAATTCTCTATCTCACCACCACAAAAATAATGTAAAAAGCCTCTCGGTGTGTGTCGGTGGCAGCAGACACCCGTGCCAGCCCCCACCAGTGCCTGCGACGTGAAAGGAGAGTTTCACCATGAGCCATGTTAAATTTATGTCTCAGAACAACGCTGCAGAAGGAACAGACATTTTTTTTTCTTTTCCAACCAGGTGTCTGAAAGGCTCGCCAACTCTCAAAGTCATTCTCTACCCTCTCTCTCTCAATTTTCTTTTTTCTTTTTTTCCTAAACCCGAATTCACCGTGATTTGCCTGAGGATTTTGGGAAGCGGCGAACCCTCCGAGCCGCGCCCCGGGGGCCGCTCCGCACCCCTGCC
>NW_010412977.1:366-814 GCF_000710305.1 Buceros rhinoceros silvestris | reverse complement strand
CGGCCCCCCTGCCCCTCTCTGCCAGCACCGGCAACGTTTTCCTGCCCGATAGCCGTGAAATAATTCCCCAACCTGCTGTGGTCCGGCTGAAATGCAGTATTCAGCGCCTGGAATTGTTGGAGAAACAGCGAAAGCCTGAGTAATTATTGTCGAATAACGTCGGCCAAATGGCTAAATAATTATCACTTCATTTCGTTTTAGAAGGCAATAAAAAAAATCCCCATTTTTTTTTTAACCCCAGCAATAATCACCTCCTGATGAGCTGTCGGATCACTACTATATTGATATCATCTAGACCGGGTTTATCATGAAAATGGTGCAAAAAGTCTCATTCAGGCTTGGAAATCTGCGTTCCTTTAAAAAAAAATATAATCATCCCTTTCTGACCAGATGGGCACTGGCTAAACCCTCATCTCCCAGATTTAACACACTCCGGATTTTGGACAAC
>NW_010412977.1:0-216 GCF_000710305.1 Buceros rhinoceros silvestris | reverse complement strand
AACAAAAAAATAATTCTAAAATGGGAGGGGGGGAGCCGTTAAAAACGCTCTATCAAACTAGTTTTTCCCCAGTATATATAAAAAATTGCTGTTTTTTAGCCTCCCTCTCCATCGATTTACCTTGCTCTCTATAAATAACCTTGCAATGTATTATTTAACAAAGACGCTGTTTCCTGCTTACAGAGAAAAAAAAAAAAAAAAGAAGAAAGAAAGAAA
>NW_010412976.1:0-2815 GCF_000710305.1 Buceros rhinoceros silvestris | reverse complement strand
CCCAAATCTTCGTCCGCAAAGCCAAGCCATGGATTTTGTGTTGAAAAGATCCTTGACTAGGCACCATCAGGGGAGTAGATACTCTCTCCTTCCACATAACCCTTACATTTCTTAGCCTATTCTTCACTCTTGCGTTACTTCTAGGGCTAGTATGCCAAGTTGGAGCTCCTCATAAACTGTTATAAAACACTGTTGTGAAAGTGTTTTCTTCTTCATTCTTACTCTATAATTCTTGAAACTCCATTTGATTTTTAGTTGCCATGAAGCTCATTCCTTATGTCTTCGGAGAACTTAATATCTCAACTCTCAGATATTTATATTTATGACATTACATATGGTTGCATATAATAATGTGGTAGCACTATTATATAAAATATTATGTTATATATTATACAGTGGTTTGCTTTTTTTTCAATTATAATTGAAACATGTAGAAATAATAGCTATACTTTTAGATACTTGAAAGTTGGGTCAAAAGAGTAATTTTAAATGTTTGCTTTACAATAATGAAGTTTTTTTTTGGTAACTTTTTCACAGAAACTGTTTATTATGTAACTCAGGTCATAAAAAAGAAAAATGAAACCATTTATCTGTTATTTTTGTATTTTAAAGGGCATAATTTTGGAGATCCATATCTGACTGTCTAAACTGGGCAACGAAATTACATTTCTAATGACTCTATTTCTATGAATCACTGTGCATTCTAATTTGGCTACTTGTGGGTAGAGTTCTTGGCTAATCTTTTTGTGACTTAAGAATAGCCATCTGTCATTGATGAGATACAGAGGAATTTCTGTCACATGGCTTTTAACCTATCTAAAATTTTGAGAGGCTGGCAGAGCAGAGACTGTGTTGTAGTACTAAGATTTAGTCAGTTACTTTTAGTGACTGTTCCACTGACTCAGCTCAAGGTCTTCTATGTTGGACCCCAACTCTTGATAAACAGTCACATCTTCCACAGCACCACTTTGGAAAAAGACACTCCCAGTCTCTAGTATGTTTCTGTCTTTGATCCTGACTTACTCGAAAGCATGCTTAGAAATTTAAAAAAAAAAACCACAATACAAATAGCAGGGTCAGAGCAAGTTAACCTCCACCATGTTAAACATACCATTTTTCACCAAACATGGATCCATTGAACACAGGGGGTTTCCCCCATCTGGTGTGAGTTTGACAACTTTTCTGGCAAGACCGTTGTGTGACAACTTGGAAAGCCCTCTGGTGGCTTAGCTTTTTGACTATCTATGTGGCTTAGTTTCCACCAGAGGATAGAAGAGTTCTTTTCAGTTCCACATCACCCCATTCAACATCTCCTTGGGTAAACCTGTATTTAGTTTTGACCAGCTCAGTGCAGACAATTGAAATGATGCTCCAACTCACACTTCAATAGGCCATTTAAGTTTGTCTGAAGCTAAGCTGGTCCTTATCTCTGTTTCACTGTAGTAATGTCTTCAGTGAAAGAAACAGGGAGAGCAAGTTACAGGCCTAATTCCTCCAGCATTTCAGAATGGTGCAAGGCTTCCTAAGTCCCCCTACCCACGCAAGTTGTTAAGCCATCCTCTTGTAGAAAGCAGAAGCATGTGATTTTACCTGATACCTGCATAATCTAAATTTTTACAAAATTGAGGGGGAAAGGGGAGTGAAACAGAATTTATGAAAGAGGGAATATGGACCATTCGGTCTGTTTGGGCAGTTCTGCCTTGTTGTTCCTACAACCAATCTAAAGAGCCGCAAAGTAAGGCTCCTCCTAAACTACATTCTTCTAATAGTGAGGAAAAGAAAATTTATCTGAGAAAAAGGACTATTTCTTCAAAATTAATCTCAGTGAAGAAACCAGCAGAAATTACCTGAACTGTGGTGAAAAAGTCTTATCCGTTTGGATACAAAAGCTGGTGACATTAATGAAACATGAAAGAAAGCAGTTAGTACATGCACAGTTTATCTAGTAACATAATATAATAAGGTGGCTTTTTTCACCAGCTGTTATCCAGTGATTATCAATTTTCAAAAACATGAGTCCCAATTCTGCAAGGGATGAAGTATATATGGTGCTTCTTCTGAGGAGGCAACTTTCAAGGAAAATTGTTTTAAAAGGATTGAAAAAAAACTCTGTTGCACCAAAAAATCTTTAAACATAGCATCTTCACAGTTCATTGCAAAGAAAAATATCTCTGGGATGGTTTCCTTGCTTCTAGAGATGGCATAATGGTCAGCAAGTTTGCCAGTGTACAACATACCTCTCTTCCAAGAATCCATCAATTGGTTTTTTGCACCCACTCGTCAGAAGCAACCTCTCCAGAGATTTTTAATTGGAAATAATAGAGGACTGCAAGTGATTTACTTGGTTTGGATGGCTCAGAGTGGTCATTAACTTCACAGCCATATATTCTGGGATTTCATCTGCTCGGAAGGGAGATAGTATTACACTAATTGCATACAAAGATGAGGCAATGTCTTTCTTCCCTCTTTACCTTTCCTTCCCCCCACAAATAAAACAATCTGGGTTTGATTCTTATTCTGTGGGGATCATTTAACTAAAAAGTCCACATCTAGATTTTTCTCTATAAGATACTGGTGCAGCTCCCTTTTTCCTCATTGTGACCTGGTTTTCACCCATCCCAGACCAAGTTTTAAAGACATCAATCTCTGCAGAACAAGAGTTAAATCTTCAGCTTATCACTCAGCTATCTCTCCAGGGTGAAATAAAATTAAAGCCAAATTGACCAAGAGACATCATCCTCTTTCGGATCAGAAAAAGTAAAATGTTTGTATTTGTCCTAGGTCAGCCAAAACTTCCCATTTTGGAAGCTTTGTT
>NW_010412975.1:1499-1707 GCF_000710305.1 Buceros rhinoceros silvestris | reverse complement strand
GCCCGCGCCTCCCCCCGGGCCGCAGTCCTGACCACAAACTGAATGTAGTTTTCTACGCTGACCCTCGCTGTTGTCCCCGCGTAGTGTCGGTGTGTGAGTGGGGCTCTAGGACCCTCGTGTGTCTGTGGTGTTTAGGCAGAGTTCGTAGTTTTCTTGGAACGCGGCAGGAGCGTGATGTCGGCGACATCTCCGGGGGGTGGCAGGGGCT
>NW_010412975.1:958-1206 GCF_000710305.1 Buceros rhinoceros silvestris | reverse complement strand
GAAAGCCCTCCTGGCCCGGGGCAGCCTGCGGGTGGGATAGAAAACGGCTCCGGGAGGCAGCAGCGGAAATCGTGCTCCGGCTCTCCTTCCTCCTCACCCCCGAAATCCAGCTAGAGTAAGCGTTTGCCTTCAGCTCCCCCCTCACCGGAGTCTCGCTGGTACCAGCTGGTGTCTCGAGTACGATCAGACACGAGGCTCCCGTCCTGCCCCGTCGTGACAGTCCCGCCCCGCACTCAGCGTCGCCCGCA
>NW_010412975.1:497-770 GCF_000710305.1 Buceros rhinoceros silvestris | reverse complement strand
CGACCGTGGGGGAAATGACCGCGGGGAGGGGCTGGGCCAAGAGGACAGCGGAGGCCGGAGACGAGGGCTCGGGGCAAAGGACCCGGCAGGGCCAATCCCGGCTCTTGGCTCCGTCTGTGGTCTCGGGAAGTCACCGAACCTCTCTGCCTCAGTTTCCCCACCTGCAGGGTGGGGCTGATCCTGTTTACCTCACCGGGCTCTTGTGAGCAGCGTGTAACGTGTTCGCTAAACGTGACGTGTTTGTGTTTTGTGTCATAGGACGATGCTGCGGCG
>NW_010412975.1:0-216 GCF_000710305.1 Buceros rhinoceros silvestris | reverse complement strand
GGGGGCAGGGGGGTCCGGTGCTGAGCCCCCCCTTCTTTGGGGTGGATCCGTACCGGTGGCTTCTGCCTTCGTCTCGCCCTCCTGCGCGGGGCTGTAAGACTGTGTCTCCTTAGCGACATTTCCTGACTTGATGTTGTGGTTCTTACTATTGTAAAGGGTTGAAATAAAGCTTCTAGATGTTCCTCCTCAGCTTGGCTGTGAGTTTGTGGGGGGCGG
>NW_010412974.1:2368-4175 GCF_000710305.1 Buceros rhinoceros silvestris | reverse complement strand
CCCTTCTCAAACCGCGACAGTCACGTTTGTTGGCCAGGAACAACATAATTTGCAAAAGTGTTACTTAGCCACCTATTTAGGCAAAGAAACCCTTGCATAACGACTCAGGCTTATGCTGTGGATTTTAATATTCCTCCTAGGATTTGTCTTTCTCCTCTGCCTGTGAGGAGGAGGTGGGGAATTGAACAAGTTGGAGTAATGGATGAGCAGAGTACTTTGCACTTGGCAGGATTTACAGTCTGGAGCTGTATTTTTCCTTTCTGCAGCATACCCCCTAGGGAAGACGCCTGTATGCAGAGTGTTCAATTATCTAAGCTGTCAGGAATATGCGTGTTGTCAAAATGTAGGCTTGCAGCAGATTTCTGGTGATCTTTACAGAGGGCCCCAGTCTCCTGCTATACCTTGATCTCAAGCATTGGATTAATCATCATCATTCACCCTAAATGGGGTGAATTGTGGGTGTGTGTAGCATGGAGAGCCAAATTACATAGGAAAGAGAAGAACTATTGTGGAGGTAGGGTTGTTTTTTTGGATTTGGTTTCTTTGGGGTTTTTTCTTCGGTTTGTCGGCTGATTAGGTACACTGCAGCAACAAAACATAGAAGATAGCTTATCTTGTTCCAGAAAATGCCGAGGACATTAAGGACATGAATGTCATTGTGTTCAGAAAGAGAGATATCAGGATATTCTGAACAAAAGAGCAAGAAGTGGCGTAGATACGTGTGCTGAAGGAATTTTGGTAGGAAATCTCTTGACCATGAAAGATGACCATGTGCTCAGTTTGAGTTATCACTGTCAGTTTGAGACAAAGATGAACCAACATAGTCTGTAGCTTCAATAAGAGGTCAGAGGCAGGCTTTGAGAAAATAGGTGCTTTGAATTAGATAGCTGTGAGTTTGCTCGGCAGGGGTGTCTGGCTCACAGAAACTAGGTTACTTTAGTGGACCACTTTATTTTAGCATGAATAAAAATAAGCAATGTAAGTAATGGACTACCTTTGTGGAGAAGAGTGGAGATTTGCTATACTCCCAACTTGTTTCCATCTAGAACTTCTATTATCAGCCTCCACCATTCCTTGGAGGAAAGTGCTGAAAGAAATGGGCAGCACAGAGGGCAATTTGTTCTAAGCTTTCAGGAAAATTGGCAACACTCAAACCACATCAGCATTCAAAACTGTGAATCTGGGGACGACCTCTATTCCAGCATGGAGCTGATAGCTGAGAGACGGGGAGTCTAAATCTGGCCACTTTCAGGTAGCTAATACAGTGAACAGCGAACTCTGTGGAAGGGTTGTGTATCTGTATGCCAGCCTTCACTGTCACCCATCAGATACTAAATGAGGCAGCAAGTTCTTACTTTAGGCCCCGACTTGGCAAAAGAGGTTACAGTGTGTTGTTTTCAATTACTCCCATGCTGGAAGCTGATCTCTTGCTTAAGTGCTTTGTAGACTTGAGCCCGTCATTCTTTTTGAGATTTGGGTGTAACTTTCTTGTAATATATTGCAAGCCATCCGCCAACTATGCAGATAAAAAACCCCCTTAGCTGCACAACCCACACACATAGTAGAGAATTTCACACAGTTTTTACACCGGTGAGCTTGATTCCCCTGACAGGGTGAGATCTCCTTCCTGACCCTGTGTTGCAGCTCTGCTTGTGACATGCCTTTCTCCCTCTTCTTTCCAGAAGCAGTGTAATGTGAAGCCTGGCACAGAGAGACCTGGCAGGAACTTGCAGTCTTTTGACTTGTAAATGCCTCCTTTTTTTAGTAATATGCAGGTATATTAGCTACAGACATAATCATCTTTCCC
>NW_010412974.1:0-2276 GCF_000710305.1 Buceros rhinoceros silvestris | reverse complement strand
ATCTTCCACAATGATTTTGGAGGCCGTTAAATACTTGGCTATGTTTGGAAAACATTTTGACATGCTGTGCAGAAAGACACCATAGAGTAGCAAAGTATTGATTTTATTGCTTTATAAAGGATCCTTTAAACTAATGAGGCATTAATGAATGGACTGGTATGTTGAATCTTTCTCATGTAGGAAAGATGCATAGTCATTTCACACAGATTTCATCCCATTATTATAAATAGTTTGGCATGTGTATCCCTAGAGGTGGAACTTCACGACAAGTATACAGCAGTAGCTGTGGTGACACCTTATGCAGAAACTCTTCAGGTGCTGTGCTGGACGAGCTGGTGTTGCAGGATAATGCCACAGCAGCACATATTTAGTGCCATCTTACAGCAGCAATTCTGCTTTATACTAAAGGTCTAAAAAAATAGCTGTGTGTGCCTGCGCTGAACAATGTGAGTCTTCTCCCCTCTCATAATTTCCCAATGATTTCGTATCTGAATAACTAACTACATTCACTGTATATAA
The DNA here is from genome assembly GCF_000710305.1 of Buceros rhinoceros silvestris. NCBI lineage: Eukaryota > Metazoa > Chordata > Aves > Bucerotiformes > Bucerotidae > Buceros > Buceros rhinoceros. The sequence goes on along the minus strand of NW_010412974.1, from coordinate 1,757 downwards.
AATTATAATGATTGAGAAGTCACTCTGAATTATACTTTCTTACATTCATAAGAAATAGTTGTGTAAATTGTTGCTGCGATACCCCTACATCTATGAAGTCTGTGCTGAACTGGAAGCAATATCAGGTATTGCCCAATAACTGGTGTCCAAATTGATCCCTAAGGCATATAGTTATATTTAGGTCTCTTGGAGCTTTTGAGGAGAATTTTCAGATGAGTTTTAGGAAGGTTACACAAATTCTCGAAAACAGTGGTTTTTGTGTGTGTTTGCACCAATTGTCTGTGCTTACATGGCTTCAAGCTGCCTACTCCACTTTTCCAGCAGGCCAGTCTTTGTCCGGCATGCTGACAAGTCCCTAGAGATCAGTCTGCCATAGTCTGCCATCAGTCTGCCTGGCTTCTGCAGAATTGTTTCCCATCCTTTTTCAATTCCTACGGGCTTTATCCCTGAGACGTGCTCTGCTGAGCCTTGGTACCCCACTTGTCCAGGCATCAAATGATGAAAATTTATCTGAGTACTTTCGAACACTGGTGACCGGGAATGACGCCCACCAGACCTGGTACTGGGCCTCACCGGCTGCTGGCAGACCTGCAGGTACGTGTTCCTCAGAGCAGCCTTTTGTTTCCTCTCTCGTTTTCCCAGCTGAGTCCCGCAGTTCACACGTACGGATAGCATGCATGTTGGCAGACAGCGGAGAGCAGCAGCCAACGTGGAGCCTGGGTATCCTGTAAAGGGGAACAGGGATATTTTCTTTCATTATTATTTTCTTCCTCATAATAAAGGGTCTTAGATATTCATGGAATAGGACATCCTTTCTCTGCTCTGCTTTGCTTTGCCAGAAAGTAGCTACTTTTCTCCAGCCTCCCAAGATGTGCTTATGTGTGCATGCGTGTGTTATTTCACAAATGGGATTTGGGCAGGCATTAGGGAGTGAGGAAAACAATGGCACTTTTTTCTGACTCTAGTTTCTGAGAATATGTCTGTTGGTATCTGACAGAACAGGGTTTTTTTCCCTCTGAAGCCTGAAATTTAGGGTTACCCTTTCTCACTCCAAAACTGTTTCCGTGGTTCTTGTCTAAGAATTGCCTAGTACATTTTTTAAACATCTACCACAGGCTTTATTACTTACACAAGCATATTAGTCATATTCAGCAGCACTTTATGGTAACGGGTCCAACATCAGGTTTCCAACTAAACTTACTTCGGATTTATTTGCAGCCTTTAAGCAAGCAAGCAAGTAAACAAACAAAAGCACCCTATTTGAGGTTTTTAGAGTCTCGTACTCCTGGGGCTCAGTTTGGCTCTCAGGTGCTTCCCTGCACCTTTCACAAAATCCGGTGAAACTCTTCTGTTTGGAGGTAAGCTGAGAATTTGGTACTCAGTCACCACGCGTTATTTTTCTTTACTCTCCCTAGAAGATTCACCTCTTTAAATCTGTTGCCTGACAAACACCTCAGGTCTTTGGTCTCAGGTCTTTGGTCTCAGGTCTTTTTTGCCATCACCTAGCAATACTGGAGATGAATGATACCTTTTCTCTCTTAATAATTTTATTTGCAAGAGATTTTAACGTAAATAGTCCGTTATACCCAACATCACGAGCAACGACTGCAAGCGGAGTTTGTACGCTGCTTTCAGCTGGCCACAGCCCGGACAGTCCAAGTGTCAGGGCTCTGAGGCCACCGGCAGTCCTAATGTCCCTGACTGGTCCTCCTGAGGTCCCCGCTACCCTGACCAGGACCTCCCGTCAGCCCCCGCAG
>NW_010412973.1:0-8996 GCF_000710305.1 Buceros rhinoceros silvestris | reverse complement strand
GTTTGTTTCATATGTCAGTCAGACTGGTTTTGTACAAAACCAGAACACTGATAAACTGCCTTTTCTGTGACTCACGAATTTTCTCCCTTTTGCTCTTTCAATTCTCTCCCCCATCCTGCTGGGGGAGTGTGAATGAGTGAGTGAGTAGGGACTTAGGTGCTGACCAAGGTCAACTCACCATGGTATCTTTTTATAATCCACATTTTGATGTCTGAACAGTTTGTAAAACTGCAATACTGGTATTTCTAGCACAGCTATAAAACGTGTTTATACTAAAACCTCTCAAGACCTCTCCAGAGCAAATGAAAAATCTCAATGCTTTGAATAAACTACAATAATTTAAACTTTCTTAAAATCTTAAGCAAGCTTAACCCAACTCTAATAACAAGAAGATGAAGATGTCCTCTATTAGTATGTTGGTCATATCAAAGGGAAAGGGAAAATAAATGCTTGGATGGAAAGGCAATTGAACCAGAAGAAGAGATGAGGAACAATATTGGGAGGCTTTCTGGAGAAGTCCATAGAACTTCAGCACAATCTGATACGGAAAGACTTTGGATTTTTTGATTCAATTACTCCTTATTAGAGTTATTTTCTGGAATTCTGTAGGATGGAAAAACGGGTTTAAAATTAAAAGTTCTTAATCACTTACTTGGAGGTCATTTAAAGACTGTCCTTTGAAGGTCACTTTAAATTGTGTCTGAACTACTGTGGCCTTTTCAGTAATAGTTAGGACTGTGAGATAATGCTCCACTCCATAATGGAATGTTAAAGAATGTTGGCTTGGGGAAACAAAATGCAGCCTTTTTTTAAGAAAAGGAAGTTTTGCTTCAGGTAAGCACAATTTTTAGACGTTCACATTGATTTTGGAAAAAAGTAGATCCTTTATTCTATTGTGAAAATATCTAGAGAAAATGACCTGTTTTATGTCAATAATAAACCAAATATCTCCTGTTCCTTCTTACTGCATTATTTAAAATATGCACCTTTTGCTATAAAAAACTAATACATTTATGAATAATGTTCCACATGGAAGTTATTCACCAGGTTCTGCCATATTTATGACACTGACAACAGGTTATTTTATTACGCGTCCTCAGTAAAACTAAGTAAAGCTTTACCCGCATGTGACTATAACTGAGGAAGAGAACATGAAAATCTTACAGGGAGTAAAAAGAAATGGCAGTAACAGGAACACACAGAAATTAAGGGATATACTGTACAATTGCAGGCATATGATTTTCTTCATGCCTTTAGGTCCAGATCTTCTTATTCAAATCTACTGAACAGAATTTATTATTGCTATGAGTTCCTGAAACATACATAATTTGCAACATGTTATCTTGTTAACATGAGAAACCAGTCACGAAATTATGCAAACAGTACAACGTGGGCAGTGGGACAAGGAAGGGAGAAAAAGGGAAAGAAAGCGTGTTTACCCAAGCAAAGAAACTAGACAACATTGAATGTGCAGAAAAATTCAAAGAATGAAAGAAAACAATGGAAAAGGAGTTGTGGCTGGTAAGTCAGAGGATTTTGCTGCCATCCAGAGGTACATCAACAGGCTGGAGAGCCAAGAGGAACCTTATGAAGTTCAACAAGGAGAAGTACAAAATCCTGCACCTGGGAAAGAACAACCCATGCATATCTGAAAAGTCAGAACGGGAAACACTTTTTCACTGTGAGAGTGACCGAGCACTGGCACAGGTTGCCCAGGGAGATTGTGGAGTCTCCATCCCTGGAGATATTCAAGAACTGTCTGGACGTGGACCTAGGCAACCAGCTTTAGGTGGCCCTGTTTGAGTAGTGGGTGTTGGAAAAGATGACCTCCAGAGGTCCTTTCCAACCTTGAACGTTCTGTGATTCTGTGAAAAGTCACTAAACACATAAAAATGTAAATAAAGGAAAGGAATAGGAAAACCTAGAATGTTCAGTAATGGAACAAGGTAGAAATAACGATGTAAAGGCTGAGGTCAAAGTGACAGCAGTATTTGCAGAATTAGTTTTGCTTCTGTGCCAGCATGCCCAATGTACGTGTTTCAGTAGTACTCTGATATGGGGTCACTGGCATGGTATATATCACAGTCTGGAAATATCAAATTTAAAAACTTGAATCCAAACAAAAATCAATGTGATTTGTGTTTCAAATTACATATGGATGATTTTGAGAAACCCAGATATTTCTTAATGTTCACAGTGCCTGTAGAACTGCTCAAGTTCTACAAGACTTCCTTAATTTCTTGTCAGACTCTGTCTTCCCTTTACATTCGCTTTGTTTTCTCCTTTAGCATTCTGTACAACTTCACAAGAACTTGCATCTTGTAACATATTTTTTCCTCTCATATCCTTTTTTTTTTCATGATCTCTGTACAGGTGGCCTTCCTTTACTTTTTCTTCATTATTTCTTTGATTTTTGTGCATAAACACATGTATCTGTCTATTAGGCAACACTCTTCACTGTTTAGTCCTTTCTGAAAAATCACTTCAGTTGCAATTTACAGAAAAATACCAATATTAGCTTTAAAACTGTCCACTGCATTTCTTCTCTAGACTTCCCAGTGTATCCTCCTGACATTCTTGTTTGTCTGTAAGATTTTATGTTTTTTGGGGTACAGATTTCCATTATGCAGTCTGTGCAGCTGGTAATGCTTTAGAACTAAGGAGTAATATTAGAGTCTGAGGTCTGGTTTCCATTTTCACACAAGACACACCATCTAAATATGCATGTTAGTATAAGGACAAGAATTATAGTTCTCATTTGTGATTGGCCAATGACACTGTAGAGTGATTTGTCAGCCTGATTGTACCTAGTGAATGATAATGTTTAATTTATTTTGAAGAGCGCAGTGCCAAGACTGAAAGAAGAATCAGCCAACAAAAACATCACTTCATCATGTAGATAACTCACATCTACTTTTTTCCCCCCCCACTTTTGGGTATATTAAAATATTTTAGAAATAAAGTCCTTGAACAAAGAACGTCATGGTGCTGATTCAAGGCTCTATTTAGCTGAAAATTATTTATACCCAAAAGAAATGACATTTTAGTTTTAGACTGCCAAAGTGAACTTTATTAGTATGTCATTAATCACTGTCTTGGAGGTGACACCTGGGAAAAATGATTTAGTGGAGATTAGAGCACTCAAATGTAACACTGAAAATAGCACATTTATTTCCAGCATCAATCAGTCAGTGAAACACATATTAACAAAAAATTACATTTATGTACATTTAAATCTGCTCATAACAAAATGCACTGCTTTCTGTTTAGGAACATTTTCTATTTTTTTTACGTTTTGTATTGATCTCATAGTATATATAAAAATCTACTGTTATCAGTGCATTCACTTTAAAATCTGAATAATAAAGCACTTTTGAAAGAAGATAGAAATTGTAAAGTTGAGCCAGAGAACCATCTGTTGGAAAACCAAGCATTTCAAAAAGAGATATACATCTCTCCATATAGTCTACAAGCAGTGCCACATAGCCAGTGCTTAAGTCCAAAAGTCTGATATTCTGTTCAATTCCTTAGACTTTGTTGATGTAGTAGTAATAATAATAATTAATAAATAATAATAAAAATAAACCAACCAAGAAACCAATGATTTTTATTTTGAGATTATATCATTTGATATTGATATCAAGTTAAAGTTTGTCTAACTGAAAGACAAAGAGAGAAAATGCTGGGAACTATAAAGCGAAATGAGTTATTTCAGAACTACATCACTGGGGGTAGAAGTTACAACCTGAAGTCTGATCTGCTTTAAAGCAGATACTTCCTAAATGCAACTTTCATTCATGACTTTAAAAGTTGGTTTCCTGCTGTAGAGAGCAAAATGTCACAGCACAAAGTCCAAGTCACATCAGACAAGGAAAAAACATTTTCCACATCTCCTTTCAAAGCTTTACTGGTGGACAGTAAGTGATTTAAGATTCCCTGGGACAAGGAGGCATGACACTGTAGTTTGATGGTTAGGCTACTGTAGACAGGACAGTCCCAGAACAAAGTCCAGGTCACATCAGGCATGTACATACACCATGCAGCTGGATGCCTGCAAGCTCTTTGTCGATAAAACTTGGTGAAGTGACAATTGGAACTACAACTATCACTAGATCAATATCTGGTGTTAGCTCTTGTTTCAATGCCTGTGAGGAGTGTGAAATGGGACATTTTCCCATTTTTCTACTCTGGTTGAAACGAGCTGTTGCCTTCACCCATGAAGGTGTACATTAATGGACTTTGTAACATTAACATAAGTAATAGGTTTGTCTACAGTAGTTCCCACATGCCCATCTACCCCGATGATGTAATGTGGAAAAACTGGGTATATATATTGCCCCAATGTTGGCCCTAAAAGGGGACAAAAGATCATTTGGAACCAAACCGAAAGGACTGATTGATTGACTTGCTCTCTCTCCACCTCAAGCCCTGCCCCGCCCCCCCGCCCTCAACCCCCAACCCTTAACCCTTGTGGGTAAGATTCTTTACTTCAGCTATGCCTGAGTGACATTATTTCTCCCCGGGTGTATATCATTTGTTTGTAATCATGATTGTACTTGTTTCTATTGCACTATTCGTGCTTCCAACAGGCTTGTTTTTACCATGCTGTCACTGGTTGGTACGCCAATCACGGGGACGTGTTCCTTCCTCTTTCTAGCCTCCCTCTCTCCCACACCAGGAGAGAGAGTTAAAAGCAGAGACAAAAAAAGAAAGAAAAATTTGTGAGACCTCTGAAGTTTGGGAAACTGAAACAAGTTTGATAACACTAGAAAAAGATATTATATACAGTAACACAAATTAAATGTTAACAGGTTTATATGGGATGGAAAGTTAGGGTTAAACACGATTAAGAAAACTAAAGCAAAATGAAAAATGATCAGTGTCCAGAATGGCAGCAGCGACGTGGTCAGCGGGTTTCACGGAGGCGGAACAAAAGACTGTGACAGCTGAGACAAACACAGCGGTGCCATGTAGAAGCTGGGGTCCGTGTTGCCATACCAATTTAGTCATGGATATTAGAGATAAAATGGCAGAGACACTGGCAGTGGTGAGGGTCCGTCCTGTGCCGCAGGGGTGCAGTAGCCGCAGGGAGGCAAGCCATAGGGGTCTGTTCCATGCAGCACATGGTCTGAGCAGATCCAGGTGCTGGTGAAAAGGAAGAAAGGAGGAAAGAAGCCATAGCAACGAAGTCCAGGAGGCACCAGTACAGGAATGTGTGGTACACCAAAAGAAAGCAAAAGTCCCGGGCGAGAGAAAAAGCCAAGGGCAAAGCAAGCTGTAAGGTGGATAGCAGAGCTGGCACCGACACTGGAAGACAAGCTAAGTCTGGGCAAGTTCCCCTGGAGGTTCGAGCCACCAGCCCCGGGGGTGCCAGACCGCCAGAAGTGTAAGACCAGAAGCTGGGCTGGTGTGCGGCTATTAAAGGGGCAGGAAACCCACAAAAAGTTTTCACAGCCAATGAGATGTGCTAAAGTAAAATGGAAGGAATACTCGGGATTGGTCAGTTTTAAACAAACCTTCCGAACAGGAAAAATGGGGTTTTTTCCTAAACTGGGACACCTGTGGCCGGGCTACAATGGGTGGGTTGTAGCTTCTTTGATGCTAGACCTATAGTGTTTGGCTATTTCTCTGGTAACTAAGCTATAGCTACCCTGCAGTTTCTTAATTTATCAATCGCAATCCAAAAGAACTTGTATATGTGGCATTGTAAATAAACCATCATTATTCGTGTCCCCAATTTGCTTGTTTCGCATATTCAGCGTCGGCCTTATAAGACCAGATTTATTTCCCTCTTTGCAAAACCTGTGCAGAGGCACTTCATCCCTGACAATTCAGTGACGTTTCAGGATCAGATGACAGCAGGGGGCTCTGTGAAGAGCAGTAGTGGAGCTCGATTTAGTTTAGTTCATCTTTTCAATCATACATAGTCTTCCCTTACTGCTGAACTGTTTAGTCCTTTACTAGTCTAGAAAAGGCACAATTGCTCACAGAATTAATGGCCTTTCCTTTAGGTGTCATTGGAGTCTTTCCATCAGCTCCAAAGGGCTCATCTTGGGAACTGATCTTCACTCTTCTGTGTCTCACTTTCCTCTACGGCTATGTGAAAGCTATAAAGTTTGTAAAGCAGAATGCTCACAAATAAAAGTGCTTCATAAACATATAGTAGAGCTCAGAATTATAGAAGAAAACACAGCTGTCCCGGTCTGGGCTAAACTTCCTGGTTTGAGCTGAAACTTCCTTGTTTTGGTTAATAGATGAATAGCAATTATTCCCTGCAATATGATGACCCCGCACGTAATTGGTTAAGGGAGTCAGGTGCACTGTTACGTGTTAAGGTTATAAAGCAGCATGCAGGGAGGAACCTCCCTCTCTCAGTCTTCCAGCCTTCACGAAGAGAGGGGAGCTCCCACGAATCTGCTCTGCCTCCGACTCCAGGCCTGCTGGGCCCGACAAGCCGAGAGCCTGAAGGCCTGCATCACCCGGATCGCCTGAGAACTACACGCTGTGAGCTGTTCCTCCCGTGAGTCTTGTGTGAACAGCGGGTGAAATACTCGAACTCCCTCCTGTTGCTTCATGAAGGGAGTTCTCTAGCTGATTGGCTGCTCGCGCAGTGGGGGGCTCCTTCCCCCCCTTCCCTCCTTCGCCGTGGACAGAACTTCACTTTTCTTTCCGCCCAGGACCGCAGCTGCACAAAGCCAAGGCCAAGCATCATCCTTATCTTCACTGCTGGCCACCTGCCCAGAGATTGACCTTGAACAGCCTGCTGCAGAACTTTATTTATCTAAGTCCTCTCTTCTCTGTTTTTTTCCCCTTGGGTTGTAACTACATGAATATATATAGAATATAGTCAAGTGTGAATGTATTGTTTATTAAAAGTTTATTTCAGTTTCCAAACGCAAATCGAGGTGTGAATTTCTTCCTTCCCCTGTTTAAAATCCTTCTGCCTCTAATAAGGCAGATGGAATCGTTACGGTAATTTGAGGAGTGGGTACCTCAGACCCTCGACCCGTAACAACAGCAAACATAGTATTTCTTGAAATGTATGTGAAGAGTGGTAAGAAATGTGTGTGAAGAGCAAGCCTCTTCGGGCCTACTCCTTGAATTTCTACAGTGATGTAGAATGATTATAAAAAAACTCCCCACAAATAAACCTCGAAGCAAACAAAACCACAAAGCACTGTATTTCAGCCAACATAAGAATATAGTCATACAGAAAAGGACATGCGCTACTGGAACACAGAATCGACTGCCTAACCAAATGAAATGAATCGAGGATATCTGAAGTTACTACAAGTATTAATATTTAACAGAACCTATTTTGTTTCAGATAAAGGTCAGGAATTCACTTGCAGTACCATTATCACAAATGTGAAATCTAGCATGGATGGAGACTCAAACTGTAGCTGGCTGATACATGTTGCTACAGCAACATGTAAAGGTTGAAAATGAGGTTCAGTGAAGTCAAAAGTCAGGAAGCAGAAGTTAGAAAAGACTTCATTCATTTTGTGTTTTTCTGCCAGACTGGTATATACCCAATATTTTAAACACAATCAAATTAAATGTGTTTAATTTGTCTTTGTGTGGTTTTGCCACAGGAATATTAAGTATTTAATACATCAAATTTTGTTATTAGTATCAGTATTTTGTTATACTGCAAGCTGAGGTAACTTGTATCCTAAATATTTATTACTATATTAGTGAGGCAGTAATGAACATATTGCATGGACTGTAACTTTAAAATTAGGTTTTGAAAGAATATTATTGTTGAAACCTGTTATGAAAACCAGACTATTTCACATTTGGTTGTTCTGTGGAGTATTTTATATTTAAAAAATAAAGTAGTTCCTCTGTTCATTTGTGAATAAAGATGTGCTTCAGTATGGAGAGAAGTTACTTTTTTATATGTTCTTGTCTAGCAGGAGGTGTCTTCTAGGCTTAATAAGAAACATACTTTGAAAACATTTCTTACAATTTCACATATTTTCTAATACTCTTTGGGAGGTAAACATTAAATATGACTCAATAGTCTGCCACGCTGTCACTTTGTCTTTTTTCAGCCTTCTCTCTTTCCATTCCATGATGTTCAACAATTTTTACGTATGTCCTCTTATTCATTAGTCCCTTGGGATGAGACACTCTTAATTCCTCTTTGTTGTTTATCCATTGGTCTAAATGATGATTGATGTTTCATATAATAACCTCTGAAAAAACCTGAAATACAAAAGTCTTACGATGTTGTAGAATAAATTATTAAGAGTATGGAATTCATATTAAGAACTAATATAATATTAGATTATGCTATTAGGAAGTTTGCTATAGAATTATGCTATTAGAGATATTTGAAAGGACACGAACATATAAAAACATCAGAAAATGGAAGTCATATGATAACATTTCTGTGCCCCAATTTTTATGTTTCTTAGACCTGACTATGATTTCTGTTTCTAAAGGTATCACTGCTTTTGCTTTTAATCTTTTCTCTAGTACATGTAGATTAGTTTCACCAACACACAACTGAAAGTATTCAGTCCCCTCAATAAAGATGTCATTTTCAAAAACTTTTTCACAAATCCAAGCAGGAGAGGTCAACAGACATATCCTCACCACCTAATGTGTTTCTAAACACAGGTTTCCCCAAAATTTACTTAATTCCCTAGATGAGATGTTGACAGGACAATAGCAATGTCTTCTGGGTCATTGAACAAAGTTCTCTTGCCACTTTTCTAGAAAACGTGAGGAAAGATACAGTAGTCTCTTACTGAGTTCTAATTTTATCTCCCTACCCCTCTTTAAATCATCTTAATAGCTTTTGCACTACTTTTCTCAGAAAAAATCCTCTGAATCTTGTTTACTGGGAACCTCCACTCCCAGTGACTTTCATCTTTTTGAATTTCAGAGTTGCAAACACTTCTTTTGAAAAGCAACAATTCAGCAGATTGGTAATTTATTATTGGATTCCTACTTACTCCTTGTCACTGGTTTGGCCGAGGTAAAAC
>NW_010412972.1:6955-7316 GCF_000710305.1 Buceros rhinoceros silvestris | reverse complement strand
GCGCAGGGACCCGCGGCTCGCCTGGGAGATGGATGGAGGCGCAGGTTTCCCACAGCTCATCATTAGTCCTTGCTCTGGGAAGGCTTAGCAATTCCTGCCCGGTAAATTATGTGCCATTCCTCAAAAAAGTGGATTGAATAAATGGGGCTAGAGCATGTCTTTTGTGCTCTTAGCTTTAGCGTATTGATTTGGACATATTTTCAGGCCAAGAGCAATCAATTCTTGGGTAGATGGGCAGAATAAAATAATTTCAGGCAAACTCTTGGAATGGTTTGTCATTAATTTGCCTTTTGCCGGCGCTCGTTGAGGCCAGGCGAGATGCGCTCGGCATCCTCGGGGCGCCAGCGGAGCGGGGCCCTGG
>NW_010412972.1:5194-6762 GCF_000710305.1 Buceros rhinoceros silvestris | reverse complement strand
GGGAGGGGGCTGCCGGGGCTAATGAATGCGCTGTGTTTGCTCATCTTTACAGAGTCACTTATTACCGCTAATTGGGAGGGACAGTTCAAACAAGCACAGAGGAGCAGTTGTCGTGGGAGCGTGACATGGGTTTAAAGAAGCGGCCGGGGAGGACCGCGCTGCCTGGCCCCAGCCCCCTGGAGCCCGGCCGCATCCTGCCTTTGTCGGGGACCCCCTCTGGAGCTGGTGCTCCCCAGAACCGCGGGCAGGACAAGGCGTCTTGGGGCGCCGCAGACAGACGTGCAGTTGTCTGGGACGCTTAGGAAGGCTCCAGCTGACGGAAGGGGTGGGCTCCTGGCTCGGCCGCACATGGGTTCGGGGATGTGCTCCGCATTAATGCACGGGGCATCGCCCGGGCTGCTCCTCCTGAAGAGCCGCTTTGATTCGGGAGGGCAAGCTGGCGCCGGGGGGGGCTTTGTGCCTTCTTTCGGGGTTGCTGGGCAGGGCAAAAATCGCTCACGTCTGCCCTTCTGGAGGGTGATCTGCCCTTCTGGAGGGTGATCTCCCCTCCAAGCACAAACGTATCTCATCTTTCCGAGTTATTTTTACAGTCAAGTGTTTTCATCCGAGCTCGTATTCTTTCATTTATTGTTGTCTTCCCTAGTTAAAACCTTTTGGATTATTCCCGTGTAAGCTGAGCGCTTCTGCAGCTGTGTGCAAATTCCATTTCCACGGCAGGACCCGCCCATTACACTAATTTTTAAGATATTTTTTTAATGTTGCTCAGGGACAATAGCTAAGCATAAACATTTTAGAAATAAGAGCAATATGGGCTTTGTTTCTCAGCCACAGTTTGTAGCGTTGGACAGAAAATGAGAGCGGGTTCAGGGGAGCAGGGACGTTGTGGTGGAAGGGCAGGAGGGGACAGCTCTGCGAGGCAGCGGGGTGCGATGGAGAGCTGCTGTGCTGGGCTCCAACCCTGCAGGTAGCGAGAATCAGGCAACCCAGGGGGCTGTTGGACAGCAAGAGCCAGGGCAAAGGTCTCTCCTGGCTGCCAGCCTCCTGCACCCCTCGCGCTGCCCCGGCAGAACGTGTGGCCTTTGTTCCAGGGATGTGGAAGCAGACGATGCCGTGCTGCAAGCACCGGCTGCACCTCTGTCCTTCCCCAGGCAGCTCTGGGGACGCCACGTCCTCCCAGGCCAACTGCGTGCCCAGACGTGCGGTGGGGCTGATGGGGATCCCCAAGTGGGCTCGAGGAGAGGCTGGGGCTGAGGAGAGCCGCAGGCTCCCAGCACGCAGCAGCAAAGGGTGAGGGGCTGGCGAGTGGGGCTTGAGCTTCTGCTCACCCTCGGCTGTGCCTTATCGTGAGGAACAGGCTCTGGCTGGGTCTGGGCTGCCAGTTTTGCTGTTGTTCATGTGTGTGTTTGAATGTAAAAACAAAGGTTGCCGAAGTGAAAGCGAAGGGCTCGGTTTCTCTGCGCGTGGGTAATTCCCCTCCCTTGTGGAAGCCCAGACCCCCAGGTCTCCTCTGGTCACGCGGGGAGGCAGCAACGGTGTGCGTCTGCTGCCCGCCTTTAAATACGCCCTGG
>NW_010412972.1:3515-4919 GCF_000710305.1 Buceros rhinoceros silvestris | reverse complement strand
CATGCGAGCCAAACCCGCCCGCCAAAGAGCGCTCTAATCAGAACAGCAGCGAGAGGAATTTTCCCTTTTGCATGTGTGGCGAAGATAAATGGAGTTTGTTTTGCAGCCCATTCTGTGCTAGATTTCCTGTGTCATAACAGAATGAATTTGTTGTTCATTGATACCTTAGTATATAGGTTGTTGGGGGATTTTTTTTTTTCCCGAGGAGGAAAACAATGTCCCCTTCACTTTTGCATGAATGAATTCATTTATTCTCCGCAGCCTCCGGAAGTCATTTATTTCTCCCCGCGACAGCTGCAGGGTCTGTTTGTGTAGGAGGGTTGCAGGCGCTTGGCAAGACCCCGGCCCTTCCTCACTCCCCGTGCCCAGCGCCGGCGGGGCCGGCAGCCACTCCTGAACGGCCCTTTTTGAAGGGTCTCGTAAGAAAACCGCACTTTGCACCTCAGAGATGCCTCTGCTCTGCTCCGCTCCGCTCTGCTCTGCTCGGGGTGAAGCGCGGGGGCTGCCAGCCGCGGCACAGCTCTGCTCTCTTCTCCCGAGCGATGCTGTTGATTCCAGCTCCTCTCCGTGTACCGCGAATCGCTGATGCGTTCTCACAGCAGCAGTGTAATTAATATACCGGCTTTTACAGATGATGTTCTTTGTGGTAACAGAGCAGTAACTAAGGGCGCTGTGATGGGTGCCTGGGGTATTTTCCTTGTATTAAAGAAGGAAGGAAATTAATCGCCAAGGAGGCTTCAGTGTGGGTCCACCGCAGCCTACAGCCGAGTTCCGTGAAGCCAGAAACCCATCCCACAGGTCTCTGTAAAGGGGCAAAATAAACAAAACCTCTTGCTTCCCCCAAAACCCTTCCAAACACCCCAGAGCAATTTCCTCAGAGAAGTTACGTGGTTTTGCAAGCTCCTGTCACACAGTACCTGCTGGGTTTTCCTCCTCAAACTCGTAAAGAGCTGTGGGATGTGATGTGGGAAGGGGAGAGGGAGGAACTCGTGCTACTGTTGTGTCGGAACCGGCCAGGTGTCCTCTGGCCTCTCTGGGCACGTTAAAGGCAGCTCTTAGCACCTCTTCAGCTGGGTACGGTAAGAAATGCTAAAATAGTCTTACTAAAGCGTGGAGGTGAAGAAACCCCCCGTAGATGTGGTGGACTTCAAGATGTGGCAAAGCGTGGAGCGTCCGCTGACCCATGGCTCTCTCCTCCGAGGGGTGTCTCCAGCACGTGTCTAACCCCCCTCAGTCCGAGGGGAAGGCGAGAGTGCTAACCGTCCAGCGGAGCGAGGCTGAATTCCTCCCGAGGCGAGAGGCTGCAGATCACCCACAGCCCAGCCAGAGCCCCCTGCCTTCCCCGCGCCTGCTGCCCTGGCTCCCAGGACAGAACCCCGGCTGCTGCTGGCTGGGGCTGGGCTG
>NW_010412972.1:3149-3363 GCF_000710305.1 Buceros rhinoceros silvestris | reverse complement strand
CCCCCGCCGTGCCCCGGCCGGGGGGCACCTCCACATCTCGCGCCGGGCCCCTGCAGCCTTTGGGGAGCGGAGCGAGGACACTCTTCTCCACGGGCAGAGCGACCCCGCGGTGTCCGGGGCTGCACCCATGACCCCCTGTGCCGCGGGGTGACGTGTGCTGCCCGGGCTGGGCTGCTGGGTCCCCAGGGGTGGGGAGGACGAGGAGCGCGGTGGG
>NW_010412972.1:1474-3035 GCF_000710305.1 Buceros rhinoceros silvestris | reverse complement strand
CATCCTCCGTCCCCGGGCTGTGGAGGCGGCAGCACTTCCCGGCCAGGCTCATCAGGAATAATGTGCGGCTTAATAGAAGTCCTCCATTAAAAGGTTTTGGAAATAATGTGTAAAATGAATGGTTCACCCGGCGAGTTCCGGGCGGCTGGGGAGGGAGGGGAGCCCCGGTCACCCGCAGACCCCCACGCGCAGGCACGCTGTGCCGAAAACTGAGGCCAGGAATTGGGTTTGATTTTTATTAAAATTCAAATGTCTGATGTTCTTAAGTTGAACAAATGATATTTTAAAAAAATATATCAGGCTCCAACATCTGCAGATTATGATTTGCATTTTGAAATTGGCTGCTTGAATTGAACAAGGATGAATACTGTCACTCTTCTTTTATTCGCTCGGTTTATTTAATGAAATGCTAGAGGTCAACCCTTTGTCCTTAAATTAGTTACTATAAAAATCTTTTTGTACTTTTCTGCTTGTTATGATGTCTTCTAAGCGGAAGAAAAGGTTGCCATTAATTATGTCTTTGTTGAATATGGATATCTATTCAGAGTTAGTTAAACAGTTTCAAACAAAATTAGCATTGAGCAACTCTAAGGCCAGCTTTAGGTTGGTTATCAAGAATTTTTTGCTAAGAGAATGCTCTTCTGCAAGTGTGCATTATCTAATATATTCAGCTTTCAGTTGCTAATTTTTTTTCCAGATGAAGATGGGCTTAATTGAGGTTGTGCTTTTAAGTTTGTAGAGCTCTTCAGCATCTCATACAAAAGCATCTAGAGGCTTTTCATTTGTCTTGAGTATGTTTTAGATGTACAAATATTATTTACTTTAAACTCTAAATCAAAAGGCGCGCTGTAACTATTTTAAATAAAACATTATTCTCTGGTGAAATATATATAAATTCAAAGCGGGACTTTTTTTTTCATTATCACTTAATAATTTATTTGAAAGAGCTGCTATTAACAAATTTTAGGATAATACTGAAATAGCCGTTTAGTAGCTGGTCTCAAGCAGGCATTTAGCAACGTAATTTACTTGTCAGAGATAGGGGATGTTTATTGCCGGGAAGATACAGCTCCAGTTTCATGTCGAACTCTGAGCTAAGTGCCGTTCTGAATAGGGCTTTAAAGATTAGACTGCGCTGGTTTTTAGAAAGGTCTCGACGTGACGATAAAGCCGCGTTTTTCAGCAACCGCCGCGTCGGGCATTTGTCCCTTTTGTGACGGGTCTGGTTTGGTCGATGGGATTTTCCCATCTCAGTGGCTGGGGCCACCTGCAGTTAGCGGGGCAGCTCCCGGGGCAGCGGTGCCGTTGGGGGGGTGTGAGCCCTGGGTGCCCCTCGCCGGGGGGACACCCCGCAGCCCCACTGGGACGGGGCCGCTGCCTGTACCGTCCCCGAGGACCTGCCAGCACCTCTGCTCTTAACGCCAGAAACGTTCCTTAGCAGACCCTGAGCCAGCGACCCCCCACCCACGCTCCGCCGGGGGCCCTGGTGGGTTGGGGGGCAGCGGCACCAGGGGTCCCAGCCGATCTCACCACCGCGAATTTAGGGGCTGTCCGGATGGGC
>NW_010412972.1:0-1439 GCF_000710305.1 Buceros rhinoceros silvestris | reverse complement strand
CGGGGGGGTTGGGGGGCCGAGCGGCCCCAGGTCCCCCAGCCGCTCTCACCCCCGCGATTTTAGGGGCTGTACGGATGGGCACCGTTAGCCCTTGGTGGTCCGGCCTCAAGCCAGACAATAACGCGCTGGGTGTTTGGAAACGGGGAGGAGTAGGGGATGGCGAGAGGAGAAAAGGCGACGCGCTACAAAAGGAGGTAATTAGGAAAAGTAATAAGAAAATATAAACGTGGTAGTGGAGGATTAGTCCTAGTCATTGGAAATGCAAATGAACTCCGCGGTCGCTCCCAGCATCTTTTTTCTAAGCTTGTGTTTCAGGAAGGATTTGTCTCTGTTGTTTTCCCCCGTTCCCTCCAGCTCAGTGCAGCAGCGCTGCTTTCCCAGCAGCGTCAAATATTCCCGGAGTCGAGACTGTAACCTTGTAATGCTTTTAGGTGTAATACACATATTTTTTTCATTTTAAAGGCTAGCTCATAATGACATTGTGAAGTAGGGATCCCGAGTCAGCCTTATTATCATGGTGTCTCCTTGAGCTGAACCTCTGAGAAATGTGAAGGGGAGACCTTTTGGAATGAACAAATCCTTTAGCTGCCTGTAATTATTTATTAAAATAGGCTGCCGGGATAAAGGACGGGGAGGGGGAGGGAGGAGCAGCATTCCTTTCTCTGCGCGCCCCTCGGCGCAGATCGACGTGCGTACACACATCCAGCCACCGCCGGCGGTGCCCGAGCCCCGTGGTTCGGAAATGGAACATGGTGGGTGCGCAGGAGGGAAGGGTAACGGGTGAAGGGACCACACGTGTCCTCGTCACCCCAGAGGCAAGTGCGGGGTCCTGACCCCTCGGAGCATCCTCGCCCTGCAGCAGGGCTGCTGGGATTCTCGTGTAGGTGTGGAGCTCGGGTGGGGAGGAGTGTGGTTGGGTACCTGTACCTCTGGAGGAAAGGGAGAGGATGGGAGCGATGTGCTGTGGCTGAGCACTGGGAGAGAAACCACCCTGCCTCCTTGGCAGGGTACAAGCAACAAGAAACCCAACCCCAAACGTGAAACCAGGTTAAACCCCCCAAGCAAAGGGCAAGCCCCCCCAGGCCCACCTCGCTGCCGTTTGATGTCAGGAGTTGCACCGCCTGCTGCGGATCAAACGACGCGAGGCGGCCAAGCCAGTGCCCGTGAGCTCTGCGCTGGTGAGTGCTGCAGAAGGAGCGTAGCCCTCTCCACAGCTTGAGAAATTTTATAAACTTAGCAGGCTATTAAAAAAAAATCTTTGGGGTCAACTTTCCACTTGTGCCTTTCGCTCTCGAACAAGTACTTTTACGGTTTCTTCTAATATATAGGATTTATCTGCGGCTCGGTGAAGAGCTTTTAAATTTAATCCAGCGTTGAAGTAGTAATTTGTTGCTGGTGCTTTACAACAGGCTTTTCTTTTAACTTCCCCGGGCTGCGGG